>NW_024868464.1:97713-100801 GCF_013358625.1 Macadamia integrifolia
AAAAAAAAAAACGATTTGATTTTGATTTTAAAAAAAGAATTTCATTTGGTTTGATTTTGGACCGAAAAACTGTTTATTTGAACAGAACTGAATAAAGTATAACCCATCGAACTGACCCTACCCAACCTAAGCCATACTTTACCATCATGTGTTGTTATCATCATCAAATCGAAGAAATGGGAATGGTTTTGAGCAAGAAACCATTTACAAGAAACGTACAAGAGGGACAATATTCCCTCTTCTCTTCAACGTTGAAAGTCTATATATCCGCTTCTCCTCCCAAATCCAATCATGGATGGCTTGAGGAATTGGAATAAATTGAGTGAGTTGCCTGCTTTTCAATTGAAATTCCTTATCAATTTTTTTACCTTCTTCATTTCAGGGGTGACAGAACAATCATTCTGCCCTTCTTGTGTCTGGAGGTGGGCTCCCTGTAGCCTGGAAACCTTCTCTTTTCCCTTTGTTTTTAGAACACTCACCCACTCACCCACGTCAAAAATAAATAAATAAATAAATAAAAATAAGGCCCGGTGGGAGCTCATAAATACCAGGTTGGGCCCTAGTATCATGGAGTTGGTATCTTTTCTTTAACCTTTTATTTGAGGCTGCATTCTGGTTTTTGAGTTGGGTTTGCTTCTTGTGGACAATTACATGCTGTACTATGTTGCTTAGTTCCCAGTAACAAATAAATAAAATCCATGTAATTCAACTTTTTAAACTGAGTAGGAAGAAAATTGCACACAAATTACATAGGATAAAAGTGGATTTCAACTCCAATATTTTATATAATACTTTCGTTTACTTGACCATCATCACTTTTTACTCTTTACACTGCATCTCTTTATATTGCGTGGTACTTATTGCCCTTATATCTATACTTTTGACTGATACACTTGGATACCTGAACATATTTATCTGTTAGGATTGTTTGCATTGTTCTATTTTTTTTTTTTTTTTCAGTTATAGATCAGAAATTTTATTAAAAAAATCAAAAGAAAATGAAAGTACAACTCAAAGACACTGATTTACAAACCCCCAACTTTGACATGGCCATCAACAAGGGAGAATAAATTAAAAAAAAAAAAATCACAGAAATGAAACCGTGGTCTTGAATCAAAATCATTAGCAATCTCAGATCTGATATGAGAGGGAAAAATGATATTGAAGCCTGATGATCCAGTTTTTTCTGCATCCTTAGCAAGGAAATCTGCCAAACAGTTTTCCTCACGGAAGCAATGATAAATCTTTCAATTTATAGAGCCTAAAAAGCACTTCACTATGATCCAATCTTGAGCTGCATACCAAGGAATAGATTGGCTTTGAATCGCTCCAACCAGAGCTGCCAAGTCAGATTCAATCCAAAGCGCACCAACATTCAACTCCTTAGCTTTGAGGATTGCTTCCATCAGGGCTTTAAATTCAGCATAATAGTTTGAGTGAATCCCTAAGAACATCTTAAAAGACCCCACAATATTTCCCCTATAATTTCTTAGAACTCCACCTGCTCCGACTCTTCCTGGATTGCCTAAGGAGCAACCATCCACATTCAATTTCATCCATCCCCATATTGGTTTATACCCAAAAACTTCTAGCATTGATAAGGGCTTACCAGGGAAAGCAGATAGACCAAGTCGGCGAAAGTAGATCAGATCCGATGGTTGTTTAATTACCCTAGACAAAGAGAAGCTTGCTACCGACAAATCCCGTAAATCATTGGATTTAACAAACCCATCATGATGTTGATCATTCCTTTCCCTCCGAACATTGTTTGCTACTACAATGAATCCCATAGACCAAGGATCATGAACAGATATTACCCTCCATTTTCTAATCCACCAGAGCGAGTTGGAAGACGTCATCAAAAATAGGCCAAGATAAGCCAAAAAAATCTAGAAACATTTTCCAAATGGATACCTAGTAGCTACATCATATAAAAATGTGGTCAAAAGATTAAGCATCCAAGCCAAATAAATTACATTTTGAGACAGTAGGCACTCCCTTGCCTAAGATGATGTCATCCATTGGAAGTCCCCTGTGCATAAGGTGCCATCCAAATGTGAATTATCTTGGTTGCAAATATTTTCCCCAGATTAGAGAAAACCACGGGGACCTTAGGATTCCTTCTTCTTATCTCATTCCATGCAAAGAAAGAGGAAAAAGAATTAGAAGATGTGACACTCCAAATACATATGTCCTCCACATCATGTTGAGGTAGCCTTATCAACTAGGCAGCAGAGAATGCATTTTTTGCATTGTTCTATCATCCCTATACTTTGTACTGTTTTGTTTTAATTGCATATGCACCTTGTCTTTGTGTGAAAAGTGATATATTGCTTTAAGCGCCCTTTCATCTCTGCCCATGTAGTGTTTATACTTATCTATTATAGTTTTATTTTCTTACAATGGTGTGTTAGGTAGGCAGTCGGTACTATAATATATATCGCCAATCTTCTTTGCGTGGATCCTTTTGTTTTTTGTGCCTCTTTCCTCTTTTTCTCATCTTTCTCTTCTCATCTTGCACTGTCCTATCTCGCCCCTCTTCTGTTTGGACTTTTACTGTTTTTTTTTTTTGTATGGATCCATACAGTCGACCCCATTAAGTTGGGATAAGGCTAAGTTTTTTGTTATTGTTGTTGTTGTATGCGAAAAAAGGTTCTTTAGGTCACCCACGCAGTGTATCTTAGTACATCTATATGTTTCTCTCTCTCTCTCTCTATCTCCTAAAATAAAATGACCTCACTGCCCCCTATGTTCAATACCATTTTGTTGCACCTCGAGAGCTCTCCCTATTGCTGTATATTTTTACAGGAAAAAAAGAAATCCACGTAGCTAGACTAACTTGCACCTGTTGGCGGAAACATACATATCCATCAACACCCTCTTACATTATTGTGCTTGCGGATTCCTTTTCAAACTGACATTGGGGCCTAACATATTATATATGTATAATGTACTATATGTATTATATGTATTTTTACATTTTCACCTATATATGTATAATGTATTATATGTATATTTACATTTTTTCCTATATATGCATAACATATTATATATGTATAATGTATTATATGTATTATATGTTCTTTAA
>NW_024868464.1:100859-101480 GCF_013358625.1 Macadamia integrifolia
TTTCAGATAATGCACAATCGAAGGAGTCCCACGGTTGTAAAAGTGCATGGACCTGTATTCTCTCCAGAGCGCATCCAACGAATGGGTAATGTTTGGGATGCATGCTTGGTGCTGCTGCTGCCAGTCATCGGATGTGCGGTGGAGAGGATCATATTCCAAAGATCACTCCTCTCCTCTCCTCTAGACACCCTTTGTACCCATTCAAGTAGGAGACTCACAATATTAGCTAAATGGCCTTCGTCTTTTTAGATGAAAACAAATCACTATTGAAAAAAAAAACTTAATAAATTAATAATGCTGAAGTATAGATGATAAGAGAGCTCCTTGTTAGCAAAAAAAAAAAAAAAAGATAAAAGTGCTCCTGGGTGCATATTGGTTTTATCGTGGTAATTCTCCTTAGCTTATTAATGGCTCCTTATTCCTCCATGTATAATACAAGTTTTTACGATCTACATGCATAGACAAGTCTTATAAGTTATAACCATCCACACTCGTCCACGCAATCAAAGAAAATTGAAGGGGAAGTCTGACTTAGAGTTGCAAGAAAACTTACCTAAAATGGATCGATTGTTTGTATGACATAAGAACAATAGATTTAAAGAAGAAATGTCACAATCCCAA
>NW_024868465.1:0-53343 GCF_013358625.1 Macadamia integrifolia
CAATTGCATTTGAAAAGTAAACATAGCATAAATGCACATCAATGTGTGGAATGACTAATCTATATAGCATATTCATGATGACATGACTAGATTAGATATAATTAAATGAATGCCAAACAAATGCCTTGAAACAAGGCCAAACGTCCTCTCCCCACTTACCTATAGCGTACAAGGATTCCCGTTCGGTACGGGTGAGATCCGAAGCGAATCGGGTAGGATTTGGTGAACCTAACATAATTGAGCGGGGTTAGTACTTCACCATTTTAGAATCAAATTAATGAAATCCGATGTCAAAATCGTGTTTAGAACATCAAAAAAAGGTCACACGTCCGATTTGGGTTCGATCGGACATAAGGATCACCTTCGGGGCCACACGGGTGGGTCAGACAGGTGGGCTGTCTACCCACCGGTCTTACCCACCGGTTGGGACCGGCGGGTAGGGGCCCACCGGTTGTACCCGCCGGTGGTACCCGCCGGTTGGGCCCGAAGGCCCCCCTGCCTTCTCAGGTGGGTACCCACAGGCGGGTAGGAGCCCACCGGTTGTACCCACCGGTCTTGGCGGAAAAGACACTGTTTCTTCCCCATTTTCTCCATTATTTGGGGAATCAAATGGGGGCTTTTACCCACCCATTCTTCACACCTTCAAGGTCCTATAGGATGGTTCTAACCTAGATCTAGGTTAGATTCAAGTGAGGGAAAACCATCTTACCTTCTTTGCTCAAGAACGACTTCAAACCCTCCAACCACTTCAAACCCACAATGTTCCTTCCACTTTATCAATATCTCTTCAAATCCTTCAAGATCAACACATAAATCATCTATTAAACCTTAGATTCATCATTTCAAAGGGGTTTTACAAGATCTCAAGAAACCATACTCGAATCAAGGGTTTAAAGCTTGGGTATGGTGAATGTTCACAAAACCCAACTTTTCTTACCTCCAACTGTAGATCTAGAGTTGAAGATCACTCTCCTGGCACCGGAATGGGAAGATCGAGCTTCGGCGCCGCTGAAATCCCCCTTTTCCTCCTCTTCCTTCTCTTCCTTTCTTCTTCCCTTTCTTTTCTCTCTCCTCTTTACTTTTCTCACCAACGTACGAGGGTAATAAATGGAAAGGAAAGAAAATCATAAAGCCTTATATACCATTCCTAATTAAGTGAATAGTGCACTTGGATGGGTCACTCAGGTGGGTGCACCCACCTGTCCTACCCACCTGAGAGCCAAAACTTAGGATTTTGACCGGGTTCGGACCTCAGCGCGAACCCCACCCCAGGCATACGATGTAGCATACATATATACCTTAAAATATGGAGGTAATACCTGTTTTATCCGTACATAGCCTTATGGTAGGTGCACGTACACGGTTTGGGCACTCCCGTCTCTTCTGGCACTGGCTCGGGCTTGTCGGGCCAGCCGGTGTTTAAGGTCACCCGTGCCATCATAGCCCATAAGGAACCTGCTCTAATTTCCTCTGGCTCGGTTCCTACATGGTTAAACCGGTTCAACCGCGAAATCAGACCGGGTTTAAGAAGCGGGGTATTACAACTTAGCATCTATCATAAATACTGAGATAGAAATTAGGCCATTGACCGAGCTAGTTGTGGTGAGGGAATTTCCCGATGTAATCCCTGATGACTTTACAGGTTTGCCTCTAGACCAAGAGACAGAGTTTGCTATAGACTTACTCCCCGGATAGGCACCAATGTCAAAGGCCCCTTACCGAATGGCTCCCACAGAGTTGAAAGAATTGCAGGTGCAACTTCAAGACCTTCTGAAGAAGAGATTTATTAGACCTAGTGTGTCTCCATGGGGAGCACTGATATTGTTTGTCAAGAAGAAAGACGAAAGTATGAGATTGTGCATCGATTTCTGGGAGCTTAATAAGCTAACCATCAAGAACCGATATCCTTTTTCCAAGGAGAGATGATTTATTTGATCAGTTGTAAGGTGCCAAGGTGTTCTCCAAGATCGAACTTAGATCAAGCTACCACCAGCTCAGGATCAAGGACAGTGATGTCAGTAAGACAGCCTTCAGATCAAGGTATGGACATTACAAGTTCTTGGTAATGTCATTTGGGTTGACCAATGCACCAACCGCATTTATGGATTTGATGACCCGGGTATTCTAGGATGTCTTGGATAAGTTTGTCATAGTATTCATTGATGGCATTTTGGTCTACTCCAAGAGTGCAGAGGAATATGTTGTTCACCTGAGGTTGGTACTGCAACAGCTGAGAGAGAAGCAACTCTATGCCAAATTCAGTAAGTGTGAGTTTTGGTTGTCACAGGTGGCATTCCTAAGCCACATTATTTTAGCCAAGGGTATAGAGGTTAACCCAGGTAAGGTGAAGGTAGTTCTGGAATGGGAGACTCCCAAGAGTGTAGCAGATATACATAGTTTTCTAGGATTGGCTGAATACTACAGGAGGTTTATCGAGAACTTCTTGTGCATTACTACTCCGATGACCTGACTCACACGGAAGGGTGTAAAATTTGAGTGGTTTGATGCTTGTGAGAAGAGCTTCAAGGAGCTAAGGCAAAAGTTGGTATCAGCTCCAGTTTTGACTATTCCGACCGGTACAGGTGGTATGGTTATTTATAGTGATGCCTTCAAGCTGAGATTGGGTTGTGTATTGATGCAGCATAGGAAGGTCATTGCTTATGTATGCTGTCAGCTGAAGGATTATAAGAAGAACTACCCCACCCATGATTTGGAATTGGTAGCCTTGATTTTTGCACTGAAAATCTGGAGACACTACCTATATGGTGAGAAGAGTGAGATCTTCAGTGACCATAAGAGCCTCAAGTACTTCTTCACCCAAAAGGAGCTCAACATGAGACAGAGGTGTTGGTTGGAGCTGATGAAGGATTATGATTGTACTATTCACTATCACCCAGGAAAGGCCAATGTGGTAGCTGATGCACTTAGTCGGAAATCCCAGTTGTTTGAGATTTTAAAATGTAACTGCAAGCATATGGATCAGTTTAACTATAGGTCAAACACAGGGAGAGCAGCCACTTTATTTTTTTACTTCTTTTAATAATGTAAAAGTGAAACGATTAATGATTGTGATCTAATTCTAATTACCGTCCTAAACATATGTATTTAAAATAACGTCCTAACCATTCGTCTTCTAAGAATTTAAACATGCAAGCCACACAATTAAAATTAAATAAATAAATAGTTGAAAATAAACACCCCACGCAATTAAAAAGCAATGAAGGAAAAAAAATGCTGAAATAAAAATAAAGTAAAAGAAAGGGGATAAAGCTAGAGAGAGACTCACAAGTAGGTTTCTCTACTTAACCCAAGGGATGCATCATAATATGAGCTTCCCTACTTAACCAGAGAGTCACTCTTACAAGGGTTACTCTACTTGGCTTTAGGGAAAGGAGGCAATTAAAATAAAAACAATAAAATGATGGTTCTATGGCTAGGAGGGGCAAAGCCAACACATACACTAACCATGAACCTTGGGGGAAAGGAAAAGGAATAATATAACAACTGAAATTAAGATCTTAAATTAAGAAATAAAGGGTAGTTAGAAGAGGGAATGAGAAGGGGGAGAGAAGATTAATGATGGAGCCTACTTACTTGAATCAATGCTTGAACTTGAAAGCTTGGGTGATTTGAGAGAGTACCAATACTAAAAACCAGATTTGGAATAAACCAAATCTGAAATTTCTAGTACTAGAGAAAATAAATCTTGAAAAAAAAAACTAAAATTGAAAAAAAAAAGATGCTCCACGGCTCGTGATCTTATCACCTAGATCTAAGCCTAGAACTATAACTTTAAAAATTACAACTCAATTGCAGAAATCATAAACATAAAAGGCTGAATAAGAATAAAAGAGTGCTTGCATTAATTGACATAAAAATCTATTATAAAAGTGATTAAAGCAAAAATAATGAAGAACTAAAACTAAAGAGAGTAAGAGAGGGAGAGAGAGAAGTGAACTAAGCATAAACTAGAAAATAAACTAGTGAACAAAGCATAAACTAGAAAATAAACTAAGGGGAATAATAAAAAATAGGAGGGGGGAGGAAGGGGCTTTTATAAGGCTTTGGTCTTGCCTCCTTCCTTCTACAAGTCTTCTCTAAGAATAGAAAGAAAATTAAATTAAATTAAATCTTGGTAAAAATCCTCATTCTTTGAGATATTATGTGAGGAAAGAGAGAATCTGTTTCCAAAATTAACAAACTCTATTCCTTCCCTGCAATATTAACCAATATCTTGCAATCATGATTAAATTATACAGGAATCTCTGCATAGCATCTTCAAGATCTTGTGAGGTGGCAAGGAGAGAAAATAATCTTCAGGATTTTGTAGGAGAGAGGATGTGGTACCAATGAGTGGGTCCCACCTTTGGACAAGTTAGTTCAAGCTTGGATCGGTTCTTGATTCACTTTAAATACTTTCTCTTGTAGACTTGGAAGCAAAAGATATATATATATATATATATAAAAGTAGTACTATCCAAAGTGGGGCAAAATGTACACTTATATCCCTAAGATTTCACACATTATTGTGCTCATCACCAGTCACTGACTTTGGCATCCCTGACCACCAATGAGTATCTCCTAGAGGAGGCCAGGAAGCTAGACTTGAATCTGTTAGTTGATGGTATCACCTTGTCATTATCGGCATTGGTGGTACAACTTAGTCTGGTGGATAAGATCACTACAGCTTAGGTTACTAATGCAGAGCTGCAGAAGCTAGTAGCAGAATGCCAGGAAGGAACCCAGAAGGACCCAAATTTCTCAGTGACTAAAAGCGAGATCCTCAAGTTCAAAGCGAGGTTATGTGTGCCTAGTGATGGCGATTTGAGAGACACAGTTTTGAGGGAAGCACATAGCTCTCCATACTCCATTCACCCCGATAGCACTAAAATGTACAAGGACCTCAAAGGCTCCTACTAGTGGACAAGAATAAAGAACGATGTGGCCACATATGTGTCTAGATGCCTCACATGCCAGCAAGTCAAGGCTGAGAGACAGAGGCCCCATGGGTCATTACAGTCCCTACCTATTCCGGAGTGAAAATGGAAGAATATTACCATGGACTTCATCACAGGCCTACCTCGTACACAGAAGGGTACAGATGCCATTTGGGTAGTTGTGGATCGCTTGACCAAGGTAGCTCACTTTATCCCAATCAAGATTACATTTTCCATGGACAAATTGACCAAGTTATATGTCGATAACATCATCAGGTTGCATAGTGTACCAGTTAGTATCATCTCTGATTGAGATCCCAGGTTCACTTCCAAGTTTTGGACCTGTGTGCAGAAGGCCATGGGCACACAGTTGGCTTTTAGCATTGCCTTTCACCCTCAGACCGATGGTCAGTCGGAGAGGACTATTCAGACATTGGAGGACCTATACTGAGCATGTGCCTTGGATATGAGTTATAGTTGGGATGAGCACATTTCCCTTATTGAGTTCTCTTATAACAACAATTATCAGACCACCATCGGTATGTCCCCATTCAAGGCACAGTATGGCAGGAAGTACCGGACTCCACTCTATTGAGATGAGGTTGGTGAGTGGCATATTTTGGGTCCAGACTTGATACAGGCTACCAGTGAGAAGGTGAATGTGATCAGTGAAAGGATCAAGGCAGCTCAGTCCAGGAAGAAAAGCTACGTAGATGTTAGGAGGAAACATCTAGAGTTTGGTGTTGTAGACAAGGTCTTCTTGTGGATCTCTCTAGTTAAAGGGGTGATGCGGTTCGACAAGAAGGAAAAGCCTAGTCCAAGGTTCATGGGACCGTATGACGTACTAGAGAGGATCGGACTAGTAGCTTACCTGATAGCTTTGTCGTCAGAGTTGGAAGGTACACATGATGTCTTCCATGTATCTATGTTGAGGAAGTACATTTCTGACCCGACTCACATCTTGACTTACATACCCTGTGAGCTGGATGAGGACTTTGCCTATGTGGAGTATTCAAAGAATATTGTTGATCAGAAGGACCATGTTCTTTGCAACTACACCGTTTCCTTCGTCAAGGTGAAATGGATGACCACCCTGAAAAGAAGCATCCTGGGAGCAAGAAGACGAAATGATGAAGCAATATCCTGGATTATTTGATTTTCCAGGTATGTTCAATTTTGAGAATGAAATTCTTATAAGGTGGGGAGAGTGTTACACCCATGCCCTAATCCGGTCAAATTTGAACTATTGTGATAGGCCTCAGATCGGAGATCAGAAGTACGACTGGGTTTTGGCTCATGGCTGCTCATTGCCAAAGGGGTAAAGACGACCGCACATATTCATACATTTCATGCATATCTAACTGGAGGGGGACTCATACCTTCTGATCCCAGATGGTAAGTGACCTAACTCCCCACACTTGATTTTTGACATGTATCATAATTGTCGAAAAGCCTTGGGCATGTCCGACGGTGACCACCCAAGAGAGACCAACCATAGGACAGCAAGCTATCAAGACAGTAGGCTATCTTCGCCACTGGAAACAAGACACTGGAAGCATCCTGGGCATGAATCCGGTGCCTGTTTCTGGTGGGTCCATTGGCTGCTGTCGAGGTTTCGATGCCCACGAGTCCCACCATTCACATCGTAAATGGTACCGGATAATCCCAAATCATCTTCCACACCCTCCTCTTTATGTGAACACCTTATGGACCTAAATGTATGGGTCCCCGTGCCCCAGAACTCATTTTAACCTGATTGGTTCAAAAGAGGCCCAAACCAAACGGACCCCAACTTAAGTTATAAGTTGGGAAATGAGGATTCATTTCCTCATTTCCCTTGTGCCCAATGTAGGAGAGAAGAGAAAGAGGAGAGGAAGAAGAAGAAGAGGAAGGAGAAGGAATTGAAGGCCTACCTTAGTGCCGGTTGCTGCCTTGTTGCCAAAATCACCGCCGGAGATAAATACAACCTCCCATACCACTCTCTCTTTTCATTTCAACCTAGGAAAAGATAGGTATGGGTAGAATCTTGATGTACAAACTATGTCAAGGTTGTGGGTTGGGTGTTTTACCCTCCCGGTGTTGTTGCCAAGCTCGAACCAATCCTTGTGAGCTCTGGCAACATGTTATATCAAAAGAAAAACTAGGGTTTCGATCATTCGATCGATGTATCTCCCACATGGCTCGGTGGAAATTAGATTTTCTTGGCTTAAAATGATGGTAGGGACATCCCTACAAACTCTATAGAACAAATCCTTACGATCGGGCCCTAGCCGGAAAGCCTCAATTTGAGTTGGACCTTCCTGTGTCCATCGAAAATATAGTATAGGAAGCACTATAGCCATTTTTAGTGGGTTGTTCCTGGGGGACAAATGAGCCTAATGTGCTCTGTGTCACTTCCACCAGAAACAAGACTAATATTTTCGGTGGAAATGCCTTGTTTCTAGTGACAGTACTGTCACCTAGTAACAGTGTTTATGCATTTTGGGGGTGACCTGTGTGGGTTCCTCCTGATATTTTTGACTCGTATTGATATACGAGTCCCTTTATGTCTAGGACAGTGACCCACATGTACCTCAAAGCCAGAATTGAATTAATCAATCGATGGTCGTACTTGAACCCGAACACAATCAATCGTAAAACAGGTGAGGGATGGACTTTATTTATTTTTGAATTGTTTATTTTTATTAAACTGCTCACATGCTTAGAATTACATGTTTAATTGAATGGTCATTTTACAATCATGATATGAATTATATGGAAATGTATGGCGGGATCCGGTGTGGCCGAGGTGGTACCGGTAACGTGATCGCCTTGTGTTTGGATATGTGTGTGTGTGAGATGGAATCCGACATGATCGAGGTGGTACTGGTGCCGTGATTTCCGTATGTATATTACATTCACACATTGATTATGTGCATTAGAGTTAGTTGTAGTCTCTAGTTACACTGTGTGGCCAAGGTCTCTCTAGTATCGTGTACCCCAGGACTGCATTTGGAAATGGATATGCTTCATGGTCGAGACCGATGTTGCGTAGTCCATACTCAACTGCTATTGTATGCTAGATTAGGTAAACGGTCTTGGGTTTCTTTTTATGACCAAGGTCTCTCTGGTATTGTGTACCCAAGACTGTATTTAGAGATGGATTACACTTTGTGGCTGAGGTCTCTCCGGTATCGTGTAATCCATACTAACTGTATCATTATAAAAGCATGTAGTATATATGTGGTTAGGTATCACTCCCTATGCCACGCACCCTTGTCAACAAGGGTTGAGGTTTTGGATAACCCATTGTGGCATGTTTGATGAGACTTTCTGAAGTGTCACTCCCACGGTACGATGTGATTGTTACTAGAGGCAGGAACCTATCTGGCATGGCCGATGTGTTACCAGTGTCTTGACTGCCAGGAGGGGATTATTAGGGATTTGCTGGGTGACCTATGGAAGCATATGGGGACCGGTAAGATTTTAATCACGGCTAAGGTTTGTATCGCTAGGTAGTTGATGCCGTTTTCGAGACGAAGGATACAGCCTAATGCACCGTAGTAGTATTTACCAGACTTAGTTTGTATTGTTAGGTGAATAATAAATAAATGAACTGCATCACGAGCATCATGGATTATGTGTTTAATTTCTACAATCATGCATCATAAATTACTACTGCTATTGACTTGCTTGGATGTTGCTTGACCCACCTCTCACTGAGCGAGTTGGAAAGTTCACCCCACGTATACACCTCTTTTTAGATGATGATGTAGGTATCATGGTGTCGATGGTGGGTGATCCAGTATCTTCTGGGTCAGAGTAAGGTGTGAGCGACTGGTGGATGCCAGTAGCAGAGGAGCACGACTAGGACTGTGCTTGCGACCACTGTGCTTACGTCGCACCATGAGATTGTATATCATGTTTTGATATTTATGGATATAGTTGTGGATTGTGTATATTCTTGAGGTTATAAGTATAAGTCATGGATGAATGTAACAGAATAACCTGGTTATTTCTAATATATTACCATTAGATGTTTCTTCATTTTACTTATAATTCCGCTGCTTATATTGGTTTGTGTTGTGAGATTGTGAAAATATTAAGGTATTGCTATCAGAGATCTTGGTAGGTTTGTAAGACAGGTATGTGTCTTACTCACACTGCTGGTATTCCAAATGGTAATTGGGTCTACTTTAAGGTGGGGTGTGATATAGCCTATAACCTAGTAACTTTGTTAGGCTAATAGGATTAAAATGAATTGCATACATATAGGCGCATATGTGTTGTGACTGTTTATGTGGTTTTCTTTGCGTGGTCTTCCTTTCCACTTATTGGGCTAGTGAGCTCATCCCACGTGCATAACTCTTTTTAGGTGATTTTGCAGGTTACCCGCCTAGAGATTAAGAGTTGAGCCTCACTATGGAGTTTCCCTCTCAGGATTGGTGGGTCCCTGACGAGTTCTAGCATGGTGTCGATTGCACGTGCGAGGATTGTGCTGTATGGCAGTAGTGACTTCTGTGTGATTCTTTTTTATTCTTTTGATGTACTCTCTTTATATTACTTGATGCTTAAATTGTTATATTTTTATGTATATATCAAGCCTTCGGCCTCAAATGTATATAACTTATATAACTCAATTCGGGTATCAAGTATTTGGGAAACAATTACAGGTATTATTATGAATAGGTCTTCCACTGATAACATAGATCTGATCTTAGTTTAGTAGATGTATATTGTATTTCAGTTACTACATTGTTGATCCTGGTAGGTTTGTGAGTTAACCGGAGTTAACTCAGTCACCAGCTCGGTTCTGTGCAAGTTGGGTGTGACAATGTTCCTAGCATCATTCTAAGCCAAAAAAATCCTGATTCCACTAATCCGTTTGGAAGATACATCGATCGAACGATCGAAACCCTAGTTGGTCATTTGGCAATACTTGTTACCGGAGCTCACTAGGCTTGGTTCGAGCTCAACAACAGCACCGAGAGGGTAGAATATGCATTTCCTAACCTCAACATGATTTGTACACTAAGATTCCTTCCAAACCTAGCTTAATCTAGGTCAAAATGAAGAGAGAGAGAGTTGCATGGGAGGTTGTACTTACCTCTGACAGTGATTCTGGCAACTAGGCGGTAGCCGGCACCAAGGTAAACGCTTTCCCCCTTCTTCTTCTTCTTCTTCTTCTTCTTCTTCTTCTTCTTCTTCTTCTTCCTTCTTTTCTTCCTTCCTTTCCTCTCTTACATTTTAGGCAAAGAAGAAATGAGGAAATGAATTCCTCATTTCTAACTTATGAGTTAAAGTGGACCTTAGGGTTCATTTGGTTGGACCGATCGGGTTAATAAGACTTTCAAAGCCTGAGAACCCGACTACTTAGGTCCGTGAAATGCTCATGACATGAGAAAAGTGTGAAGGATGATTTGGGATCATCCGAGACTGTTTACGAAGCGAGTGGCAAGACCCACGAGCATCAAAACCTTGACAGCAATTTGTTAGGCTCACCAGAAACAGCCCACTGGATTCAGTCCCAGTGGATCCGGTGGCTTATTTCCAGTGGTCAAGATAGCTTGCTATCCTACAGTTGGTCTTGCACAGTTGGTTGCCCTCGGCCATGCTTAGGGTCTTTCGGTAACTCTGGTACGTCGGGTCACTTATTGTCTAGGATCAGAAGGTACGAATCCCGTCTAGTTAGACTGGCAAGCGATGCACAAACACTTGGGGTCATCTCTCCCCCTTCAGTAATTGGTGGCTACGAGCCAAAACCAGGTCAGGCTTTCGATCTCCGGTCCTAGACCTATCACAATAGTTCAAATTAGACCGAGTTAGGGCATGGGTGTAGCCAATCTCTACAGTTTAACATGTTGGTCATCTCATCGCCAAACACACCACTTCTACCAACATGACCCACCTCCTCCTACCAACCAAAGGCCGATCATCCATAAGACCCTCTCTTTCTGTATCCATTCCCGCTGCTGACGACGGCTAATGGCAACCTCACCTTCTATCTCTCCATCTAGAAAATGGGTCGAAACCATCTTAGTAATGGTCTACTTGTCATACATACTGAAATCTTGTCTCCATCTCTGAAACCTTACAAACTGACCACCAACCTTAATAGAACTCCTACACCAGATCAAGGACATATCTGCCTCAAACTCCAATTGAAAAAGTGTAAAACCTTTTCCCATTGCAGACAAAGAAACTCTTCCCTTCAAGTTCTATGAATCTCTTGCCTTCTTTCTAATGGAGTCCAAAGAAATAAATCTGAAATTCATTCTACCTATTAAGGCAAAGCGAAAACGTTTGAGCCTCTCCTCATATGCATCCTGAGGGATACCACCTTGGATAAAGATCCTAAGTGAATAGGGTCAAGAAGGTCATCCACTTCAGGCAAACCTCCTCCCACTGTCGTGGAGAACAAGGGCTTGGATTTTGGGGGATGAGCAGCAGGTCTTTCCTCTGTTTTCATGGTTCCCACCACTGTATTCACCATCACAGGCCTTATAAAATCAGTAATCAGAGATTGCCAACCCCGAGCAATCTTGGAAGCTCCATCAAGGTCTTGGGGAGCCCCTAGGCGATGAGCTTCCACCCCAGAGGTTCTCTCTCTTAACATTCTTCTCTCTATCTGAAACAAGTCATCACTCTTATCTGATCTTTCCATGAAGATGTACTTTGTCTTTGTGCTCCAGTTCGAAATCGTCCCTCAGGTGGATGGATATTTATTTCTTTTGTTAGAATGACTATGCAATCTTTGAAAAAAATGTTTTGTTCCAAGATCCAGCTTGTTTCTGTACCAGGTATCTTTGGAAGTTCTTTCTCCATGTGTGGTGAGCTCCAACCAATCAAAATCATCTGTAAAGAAGATTTCAAATCCTAACAATAGTCTTTTGGAGGTGTAACCAAACCAAGCTTTGTTAAATCCACATTAAGGGAAATTGTCTCCTTTAATAAAATGCCCATCTAGGGTAGTGGATTTTTCCTCCTTTTGATAATCCTTCTCATTGAGGTTGTATGCCAGACCATGGTGGTTATTGTTGGCGGGCAACACAAGCCAAGTTGCTCATCCTCGATGGTGTTTGCCTAAGCCCATTCCAGGGAAATATACCATTTTCTTGAACATGTTGGTGATTAAATTGCCACTTGCTTGCCCTAGTAAAGGGAGTGTCTATTTTGATGGATCATCGAGGTATGTAGGCAAGATGGATGTAAAATCAAATATACCTAGTTGGTATTCAGAAGTAATAGGAGATGAATTTGGTCCTCCCTTCTCAATGTTTCCAAGAGTATTCACAAAGTCGGGATCGGCCATGAGAGTGACAATGTTGGCTTCATAGAGAAACTTAAACTTCTGATGTAATAACGAAGACACAACACCGATGGCATAGAGCCATGGCCTTCGAAGTAACATGTTGAAGGCAGATCTATGACTTAGAACTTAATGTGGAATTTGGCTGGTCCTACCACTATGTCAATGGCTAGGAGTCCAAGGATGTCCCTTCTAATGTTGCCATATGCTCTAAGCATGGAGGGTTTGAGATCAGCCACCATGCAGATATAGTTACCAAATAACAAAATTCATTCTTGTGTGTAGTGCGTGGGGTCATGTCTCCCAAATGATCATAGTACGGCCACTCATCTAATATCCTTAATATTTTAAGTCTTTCTCCTCAATCCAGTGGACATGCGTGAAGATTTTTGAACTCCAATGTCAACTTAAACAGTCCTGTTGAGGATGGAAAAGATAAAAGAGGAAGATACCAAATCTTAATAATCTATTAGCCGAGGAGAATTAGCCATAGTTGAAAAGAGGGTGAGAAATAACGTTTAAGGGTCTTGAGTGGGCAAACATTTAGTGCTGATCCATTGTCATGAGGACATGTGGAGCCCTCATCCCATTGCATTCAATGGTGATGTCTAAGGCCTTAGTGTGACTTGCACTTTCGGCCAGTAGATCTTTATTATTGAATAATTAAGTGGTATATGCAAAGATGGCCCTACGATCTCATACAGTTGAAGAAGGTTGGTTTCAATTGACACATGGACCTTGTTCACGGCCTTTAACATTGTACTATGGTGTTCCGGCGAAGCATTAGAAGTCCATAAATAGAAATGCTTGATTGGGTCTTCTTGGGTTGCTCAAGTAGTTATTTTTCTAGCTCTAAATGCTTTCCAGTATTGGCTTCCTTCTATTTTTTCCTTGCTAGTTCAGTTGGATTGGTCATATTCAGTTATGGTGGTTTGAATGCTTTACTACTCCTGATTTTAACGTTGTTAAAATCCACAATAGGATTGAACACCTGCTCTTTGTCAAATTCCATTATTATCTCTTCAATCTCCAAGTCATTGCCAATGTAAATCAAGCCAATGCTAGCTCTCTTTGAGGTTTAGCTATTGGGATATGCCTTCCCATTCTGACATTTACAACCAAGCTGAAGCTAGTAAGGCTGTTTGTTCCAATTGTTGCAATGCCTTCAGGATTGGATCCTTGTGTATCATTGGCTCATCTCATTGCATGAGGTACAGATCTATGGATATGTCCCAGTCTCAAACCACCATACGGAAAAGCATTGACATAATACTAGATACTTGTTCATGGATCTTTTTGATCCGAAGGAGGCAAACATCCTTCCAACACTTGCGATTGTAAATGATCCTATGGATTTCGTCTTTGAGGCGTTAGTGGTCAGCTTTTAATGCATCTCACTCCCTAACTAGTGCTATGAACTCTTATTTGTTTCAAGTGTTGTAGTATGCATCAATCTCATCCATATCAGTTTTGAAATTCAGCCGTGTCAAAGTATGTATTTTTTAAATCTTCAATATTTTCTTCCTCATCTTCTTCTTCTGGATTGGAAGTGATTTTGTCATTAGTGGGGACTTGTTCATCCTCTTTGGTGTCGCTACCAATGTTCATTATGCATACGTCTTCAGATAGGAGTTCTCCTATTGCAATGGTGGTGGCGACCAAGTGTCACACCCCGCCTCCACTCACTTGAAGGCTGGTGACATGGACACACACGTGTCCACAATCCATCCAGGATCCACGGTGCAGTACTTTAAGTTCATAAAGTTATGAAATGTATCTACAAATCTCATATATGATAAAAATCAAATATACACAACTGGTAATGTCTAATGATATTTATTATATTTACCAAAAAAGTTTTTCACAGCGAAAGTCATAATTATGGTTATGCTACTAGGGCTACATCTAATATGTAAAACAAAAGAATCAAAAGGGAAGATGATACTCTCATCCTCAGCGTGCTCCGAATGCACAATCATCTCAAACACATTCATCCTCGTGCATAGTTAGATTCTCATCCCAGAGGTCACCTCCATAGAGGACCGACTCCTCAACCATAGACTCCGAATAGTTACCTGAATCAACATATGAAAAAAGGCAATAACGGGAGTGAGCTTCCACGAAGCTCAGTGAGGGGTGCACACACACACAAACAAATATAGATACAATAATAAATATTTGCATGATAAAACAAATACACATCTATAGCAACATAATGGAACAACAAGGATTTAACGAACATAATTATGCTTTGGATTATTATCACACAAGTCTGTCCACTAAACGAATTAAATGTTAGGGTCTGGGTATTGCTGCAACATAGGGGATATCCCTAGTCCTGAAAAACCAGTATCTATCAGTCACCCAACGATATACGCTAGTTGCAAGTCAGGAGCCTGCAAGTCCTGAAATAAAGCACATCGGTCACCCCGTAAACCCTAACAAACAATACCACCCTATAGTCACAGTCCCAGAATCAAGCACATCAGTCACCCGAGCTATAGAACAGCCAGTACCTCATGCAAATAAAACTAATTTAAATTAGGTTATGAGTACTATTGCAACATAGGGGATATCCCTAGTCCCAGAATTAAGCACGTTGGTCACCCAGTGATATACATTAGTTGCCAGTCAGGAGTCTGCAGGTCCCGAAATCAAGAGCATCGGTCACCCCGCAAATGCCTAACAAATAATACCACCCTATACCATGGCCCAGAATCAATCACATCGGTCACCCATGCTATAGAAGTGTAGCACTCGGTTGTGTTTCCTAATCCACTTATTCTAAGTCCCTAGGGGGGTACTAGTGCTACTACAACATAGAGGATATCCCTGGTCCCAGAATCAAGCACATTGGTCACCCAGCGATATATGCTAGTTGCAAGTCAGGAGCCTGTAGGTTCTGAAATCAAGTACATCGGTCACCCCGCAAACCCCTAACAAATAATCTCACCCTATAGCCATGATCCCAAAAAATCCATCAATCCCCCGAGTTGTAGGATAGCCAATACATAAACCTTTATTGGCAAGGATTGTAGCCCCAGGGTGATTATTCTCTTAACCCAATGCATTCTAACATGTCACCTACCACATCATAGTCATGCTTATACAGACACTATTATACTATCACGCAACACCACATTCACTAAATAGAACAAGTTTATCATATGCAATGCATCATGCTATAAACAACAATATCATCAATATCCACAATTTCATATGCAATCAGAAAAATAAGTTAAACATGCAACTACTATGAATGCACGTATGGATGACATGTTATAAACACTCCATAAAATAACACAAAATCTCCTCACCTTGAGTCCTAGATGGTGGTATATAATCAATGGTTTCATGCCCCATGCTCCCATCACTTCTCGATTCTACTCCTTTTTTTTTTTTGCTAAAAGGGCATGTATATTAAGTTGAAAGGTAAAAGCTATACAAGGAGAAGATGAATACAAAAACAAGAAAAAAAACCAGAAAAATTCCAAGTGCACTTCCCCACCTTTGGCATTGCCATCAGTAGGGAAGAGCACTAGGCAAAAAACAAGATAAATTCACACTAGAAAAATCTATAGCGTGACCTGCCCATTGCATCATCAAATATAGACTATAAAATCTCCGAGGACCACACCAAATTTGTTGAAGATTCTTCCTTATTGGCCGTCATATTAGCTAGAAAATCCACTATGGGATTTGCTTTCCTATAGCAATGGGTAATTTTCTAGCTAATACTCTTGAGGTAAGATAGAAGAAAGGACCACTTCTGCCAAACATGGCACCAAACCCCTTTGCACCATCATTACCACCATGGTTTTAAGTATCGGTGCGTATCGTGTCGTATCGGTCGATGCATATCTGTATCGGTAGGCGTCGGCACGATACATACCGATACGATACATGAAAATTTTAAAACCCGTATGTATCGATACGTATCCTACGATACGCACCGATACGCACCGATACACCATCGATACGCACCGATACTCACCGATACATACCGATACTCTATGAAAAATTCAAAATTGAAATGAAATGTATGTTTCGGTATGTATCGGTACGTATCGGTATGTATCGACCGATACACACCGATACGGTCATAAAATGACCAAAATGGGTAATTTTTTAGAAAAACACAATTTTTTGAGGTGTTTTTGTTCCAAAATTGCTGCCAACCATTTTTCTCTCTAACTAAAGTGGAAATCAAGGTTGGGAACAAGGATTTTACATTTATGGGACAATTACAAACCTTAGATTCTTAGTGCGATACTCTCAATTTACTGTTTATGCATAATACATGTTATATATAACTTTTTTTAACTATTTTTTTATGCAAAAGTGTATAAAAAAGTGTTTCCTATCCATTTATATGTGTATCTTTAGCGTATCTTCGATACGATACGATACGATACCCTCCGATACCTATCTTAATTTTGGCCGACCGATACAACGACCGATACCGATACTTTAATCCTTGATTACCACTGATACCGAATCGCATTCAATCCACAAAGACTCACACTGCATTTCTCTCACTCTATCAATACCTTCTATCAACGCAAAAATTCCGCTTGGAAGCTAGTTGCATTCCCTAAGAAGGAGCTGAAGAACAAGACCATCTGCGCATTACTGTCCCTTATAATTCCACCAACCCCTGCCTTACCTAGGTTAGCCGGAGATGATCCATCACAATTTAATTTCCACCAACCTCCACTTGGCGACACCAAGGAAATTTCCCGCACTGCCTTGACTCCTCTTCTTAGGATCGTTATATTCAGCCTAGCACATCTTTGCTGGTCTTGGCGAGATTTGATTCTATCCCGATTACCTGGACCCTAGCTTTTGGTCTCATCCATGATGCCTTTGAAGATCTAACTAAAGGAGGTGCTTACCCCCCTAAATCTCCGTGAATTCCTCTCCATCCATATGAAATATGGGACTAAGATCAAACCTGCTATCCACATCTGAGACAGCCCCATCACGCTAGATTTTTTAGACCACCACTTCACTAGCTTTGACAAGTTTGCCCACCGGCTAGGCCAGCTAAGACCGAATGCCTCGGCAAAGGAGCTCCAAAAAAAGACTACACCATCACACTCCAAAAATAGGTGAGATAGACTCCTCCGCCCTCTTGCAGAGTTTACATCTAGAAGGGAGGGAAACCCCTTTTCGTTTCACTTTGTCATCACAGGGAAGCTTACCATGCATTAGCCTCCATCCAAACACCAAGTGATGAGGCAATAAGTCATGCCCCCACAATACCTTTGCCCAGCTCACCTTTGGGTTTCTTTTCTTGAGCGCCTCCCAAGCCGATTTAGTGGTGAAATTACCAAGAGGAGATCTGGACCAGCAGCATTTATCCTTTTGATCCAATGGTAAGGAGATTTTATTTATGTCCCTGAGAATATCTTTCAAGAAATCTGAAGAGGCTCGTGGAAGACACCACTGAGCATCCAATATAAAGTCTACGACTTTGCATGTGTTCTTATGAAAATGAGACATAGGAAGGGTAGAGCGCTCCACAATTGAGTTAGGACCCAACCATTTGTCATGCCAAAAAAGAATATACTTCCCATCCCCCACCATCCATCGTTTTGATGCCAAGACAAAATTCTACATCTTGGAAATGCCTTTTAATATCGAAGATGATTTATAACCCTTCTTGAGACCTCCTCATTCATCGACGAACCTCGCTCTCAAAAAATTGCTAAATGCAGTCTCTTCATGTTTCATTTGCCACACAAGTTTACTAAGCCCCGTACAGTTCACCTCCCTTAGTCTTCTGATTCCTAGGCCCCCTTCAACCTTTGGTTTAGATACGTCCTCCCATTTCACCGATATTTTCTTGACAGTGTCAATCTCCCCTGACCATAGGAAGTTCCTTGTCCATCGCTCCACAATTTTAATCACCAAGTCAAGCCACCAATAAACTAAGAAGTTATGAATAGGTATACTTGAAATCACTGACCGAATCAATTCCACATGACCTACCATGGATAGCAGTTTTCCCCTCCATCCCTGTAAACACGCCTTGATCTTATCCATCATGGGAAGTAATCTATCCTTTTTGACAGCGCCTTAAAATCTCTACCTCGAGGTACTTTGTTGGCAGTGCACAAGATGGGATTCCAATCAAATCCGCAATAAACCTCTTCCTGTGGAGAGCCACTTTGCCAAAGAAAATTTTACTCTTTTCCAAGTTGAATTTTTTACCTGAAAAAAGTTGGTATTTATGAAGGAACTCACGCAAGCATTTGACATGTTTGGCAGTAGCATTCAAAAATATAAAGATGTCATCGGCAAAGAGTAGGTGGGTAGGAACTTTCGCCCCTCTTGGCCCAGGGAGAGCTTTTATTTTACCCTCATTCAGTAAACCATTCAAGCCCCTACATAGAACTTCCTCTGCTAGAATGAATAGTATAGGCGAGATTGGATCCCCTTGCCTCAATTCCCTCTCTACATCGATGAAACCTATAGGCCCACCATTAAATAAAACCAAAATTCTGGAAGACACCAAAATCTCATATATCCAACCCAACCACACATCCGAGAAACCAAACTTCTTCAACACCGCAAAGAGGAAATCCCATGACATCGTGTCGTACACTTTTTGGACATCCACCTTTATCCCCATACCACTACCCCTTACTGATGTGTGAAGTAGGTTTGCAAGCTCAGAAGCCAAGCCAATGTTAGCTGAAATAATCTTGCCCTTTTGGACCACACATTGTTCATCTGATACCAAGTGAGGAAGGAGATTGGACAACCTTTCAGCCATTATCTTTGATAGGACCTTAGAGAAAAAATTCACCATACATATGGGAAAAAATTTATCCAAGGATGCTGCCCCTTCCACCTTCGGAAGTTAACACACAAAGCTGTTATTCACCCCATTGGGCAGCTTACCACCTCTAAAAAAAAGCACGCACCGCCTCACAAAAATCCACACCAACAATCTCCCAACACTTCTTGAAGAAGGCCCCAAGAAACCCATTAAGACCAAGGGAGCTCTCTAGATCAAGCCCCCACACTACCCTGTGGGTTTTTTTGGAGTAGGGAGAGGTCTTCGTCAGGGTGACCCCTATCCCCAATGCTGTTTATTCTGGATGAGGAAGTTTTATGTATAGGCCTTAGGGATCTTGGAGCAAAAGGCTTTGTGAAGGCTAATTCCAGGCCCTCATTGCACCTTTTATATGCTGATGACTTATTAATCTACATGAATGCAGATATTAAGGAAATAAAAAATATCAAGAACTTCTTAGAAGATTATCAAGAGTGCTTTGGTCAAATGATTAATCTTAATAAAAGCAAGGTTTTTCTCAATGCAATCCCGATGGCGAGAAAACTCAGAATAAAGGAGGTTCTTGACATTCCAAAATACAATTTTCCCACTTGCTATCTTGGTTTGAAAGTCTTTCGAGGTCATGCTCAAAAAGACCTAATTCTTCCACTCATGGATAAATTCAAAAGTAGGCTGGCAAGCTAGAAAGGAAAACTATTATCTCTTGTGGGAAGAGTGGAATTGGTGAAATCAATGATGAGTAGTATTCTATTACACAATTTCTCTGTGTGCCCTGGTTTTTTCTTCAAAGATGGAGAAATCTGGGTTCTTATCTTTGTCGTATCCAATGAAAAATCACCCATTGCCACCGTGAAGTCAACACTATAGTAGATTTCCTATCAAAGTCTACTACGAAGTATGATGTCTCTAATGTTGTTTCCACTTGGTGTTGTCTTAGTATGGAGCTAGACAAGGATGCTTCTACGTGTCCTCGGTATAGATTTTTGTAATCTTTTTTCTTTCCTTTTGATAGGTCCGTTTCCTATAGGGTTTTAGCCTACTGATGGCAATGCCGAAGGTGGGTTATTTTCCATAGGATACGCCTTCGCAAAGTTTGAAATTTAGTCATGGAATCTAAAGATTGGGTCTTTGGAGATGGCCCCTCCGTCAATTTTTTGTATGACAGATGGCTGGGAGGATCGAGAATTGTAGACTTGGTGGATGATATTCTAGGAAATGGTAGTGCTCTGGTCTCTGACTATATAAAGGATGGAAAATGGGACTTGGGTGTGACACCCAAGAATACGGCAAATACGGCAAATATCAAACCCGCCTTGGAGATTGGTGAGGTGTCCCCACCAAGGATACGACAAGTACCAGGGGGTTTGGGAGATCGGTGAGGGTGTGCCAATTTTAGTTTCACATCGCCTAGGGAGAGATTATTTGTCTAATTAATAACCTCTAGCCTCCTTAACATGGCACATCGCGTTTTAAAGCCTTGAGGCCCACGGGCCACGGGTCAATTGTTCGCTAGTATTCAATATACCTCAGCTTAGATTGAATCAATTCCTCTTCCTTTAGTTCCTTTGAAGGACAAAAGGGTTTAGTCATTGATAGAGTCAGGGAAATTCTCAGTGCCTTCTGCATGGGAAAGACTGAGGGACAAAAGCTAAATCAAAGGGTATTGGAGTACGGTTTGGTTGAAGGGCCTTCACCCATGCCTATCAACCTTTGCATGGTGATTAATGCATGGAGCTCTTCCTTCTGATAATAAAATTGTAAGCAAGTCAGTCCCTATGGTGTCGAGGTGCTCTCTTTGTGGTAAAAATGTGGAAAATTTTGAGCATCTTTTTATTCACTGTGAGTGTTCTGCTTCTTTATGGTCTTTAATGATGAATTTTTTTAACCAGATATGGTATGGTTTTCCAGAGATTGAAAGTCTATTCTCATCATGGAAAAGAAAAGGAAGAGTGCTGCCTTGTGGTAATGTCTGGATGTCTATGCTATTATGATTCCTTATTATATTTCAAGTGAAAGAAATAGAAGAAGGTTTGACAACCTGCATACTCCAGTGGGTATGAGAATAAAATCCATTCTACAGGACATCTATGACTTCTCATTTTTAGTCCCAACTAATATTCGAATGATGGCTGATTGTTTGCTTGCTAAAACCTTGGGAGTAGTCACTACACGAACTCAGGCAAATCGAATCCTAGAGCTTCAATGGAGTGCCCCCCCATTTAACTCCTTCAAGTTGAACATTGATGGTTGTTTGCTTGGTAATCCAGGGTGTTCTAGGGCAAGGGAAATTATTAGAGCTACAAATGGGACTAGTTTATTCGCCTATGCTTTTTATGAAGGTGTGGGGACAAATTTCATGGCAGAGTTTGCAGCTTTATTCCATGGACTAAAGTGTGCAATTGCAAAAGAAATTAAAAATCTGATAATAGAGTGTGACTCTCCGGCTGTTGTCATCTGTGTTCAGAAGGAAGCCATTCCCTGGTGTTTTCAGCAAATGTGGTGGCACTGCAAAGGCTATCTAGATAAAATCTCTTGGAGCATTGTTCATTGCTATTGCCAAAGTCAATACAGTGGTAGACAGATTAGAAAAACATGCAACAGCAACACGAAGTTCTAATACCTGGAGTTCATCACCTTCTTTTATTTTGTCTGATTTGGATTGGGATTTGCAGCTTAGACCTCGTTATAGCTTTTTATAATTTCTTAGCTTTATATCTCTATTTTTGTTGATGGCTATGCCAAAGGTAACTTAGTTTTCTAAAGAGTTGAATTCTTTTTTGCCTTCGAAGCTCTATTATTCTGATGGCCATGCCATGGGTGAAGTAGGGTTTTGAAGTGGATTTATATCTCTCATTCTTTCATTTTTTTAATACAATTGCTAACTTTTAGCGAAAAAAATTTGGGACCAGCCTCTCCAACCTTAGAATTTGCATCAAGTCCTTGGAGATTGCATAAAGACCTTCGATACCACAAGAAATAACTTTCATAGCAATATCAAACATAGTGGGATATCTCTACCGTTTAATTTTTTTTCCCTTTTTAGCAAAGATGTTGTGCAATCTCAGCCTTAGGATCTTAGGGATAGGAGCTAGGATTTTAAGATTTAATTAATTTTAAGGCAGTAGGCTTTTGAATGATTGTATACGACAATGAGCCAAGTTTTAATGTTTTAAGTATAAATGGGTTATTATCGTTCGTTGATGACCTCATTGATCTTGTTTAAATCCTCCTCCCATGGCATATAATAATAGGGGAGATCTACAAGACAATGATGATGATGATGATGCTTCTACAGTTGGGATAAGTGATGTCAACAAAGGATAGAAACTCCCTCAAGAGACACCAATTGAACCTCAATTGATTATATGATCTGCCAAGGAGCGACAACTGTTTACCAAACTACCATCAATTTGAGAATTGAGAAAAAGTTAGATATATTTTCTTTCTAAGTAATTTATTTAAAGTAACATAAAATAAAAATAGAAAAACTCATTTTAATAGTTGGACCTTGATAAAATTAGAGAGAATTACTTAGATCTATCGGATTTAAAAAAATGTTTATAAAACTAATAGGTGTAAATTATATTTTACAATCACAAGTTACAATGTTGATAAAGTTCACCAAATCCCCGTTTGAGTTAAAAAAAGTTAAACAATAACCTAAAATACCCTCGACATCCTTCCCTCTATCCTTCTACTTCCTCCTCTGAAAAAAAGAGCACCTCTACAACCTCTCCCTCCCCTACAACCCTGCCCCACCCCACCCCTTACAAATCCGACAAACAATCTCTTTCTCTCTCTACAGATTTAGTTTCTCATTGTCAGCACTTGGTACCCTTTCCCAGATTCCCAGATTAGAGGTCTGTTTGGTATCTTCCGTCTATATTAACTATTGCAACAATGATGCATGTTATTAATCAGCTTAGCCCTATAGTCTAATGGATTACAAAAACCAACTTAATAGCGGCTAGGTCCCCATTAATTGTTTCACAACAGACAGATCTATTGATCCAGCAGTTGGGGCTGAAATTCTCGGTTGCTGAATGCAAATCTTCATATTTATACACTTTAATGGATTGAGCAATGTCAACAATACCCACAGGGAACTCTTTCGATTAGTCCTTTAAATTCTTTTTGGGCGGAAGTTTTTTATACAACTCAAAGCTCTTTGAGATGATAGTTGAATCTTCCTTTCTCCTCTTTGAGATTTTGAGATGAGCATAGGATCAGCTTCGTTTCTCCTCCATGGAACAATAGATACAAGATTATGAGAAAGACATTCAACATGATACCAATCATTGCTTTGACCCTTTGCCTTTGATGTAGAAGAAGTAGGAGGAGGAGGCGAAGGTGACTGGGTTAAGGTTCGACAACTAGATGGTTGATTTCATAAATGATCATGGAACATTGTGAGTGGATAAATGGTGGAGACATCAAACAACTTATCAACCTCAAGGGTCTCTACAATGTCAGCTCAAGTGATTGTGTAACTAAGTAAATATATGACACTAGCATTACTTTCATTCTTGGTGGTACAAGCACATAGAAGGTGTATAGGAATCATTTTGCCGGTATAGATGTTCTTAGTCGAGGTGTTTGATTAGTTCTAGATAACTTGAAAGATGTAAAGACCTTGAATTGAGTAGTTAGGGATCGAGAAATAGGTAACAATGGATCGTCTGTAGGATTTTATTTACCTTCTTTGTTCAATTGATCATTGATTGTATTCCATTATGGAAACACAATATTTGATTTGATTGCAAATATCTTAGATCCTATTAAGAATACCCACCATATTAGCCTGGTTATAAATAGTGAATATTTGCTCTCTAATTGATCGGCCTACCTTAATGGGAAATAGGCATTGTGTTGTTAACGGAGATTAGGTCCTCCTTTGTATGGTTACATACTAATCTCACCCATTAGTGGAGTAGATTGAGAAAATAATATGGGGAGAAACCTACTTCCATTAAAGAAGATGGTGGTTGTTCATTTGTGCAAGGATGGCATCAATGGCTATGCCAAACTCTGCTAGAAACAATACATCATCGACGGTGAACAGTATGTCGTTTCCCCTTCTTGTATTGAAATGATTCATGGTGTATTGACAAGATCTTTATTATGATTTAGGAATTATGATGTTTTAAATTCCGTCAGTAGTATCAGAGAAGATCATGGGTTTGGTAATAAGTTATGGATCATTTCATAAAATTAAGATCAATCATTAAAATGGTTTTGATTGAATATTTTATTATTTCGAATAAATTTTAGTCATTAATTATTAGGATCAACCATTAAAGAGGTTGAAATCAACCATGACATAGGTTGAAAGTAGTTTTTAAAGAGGTTGTAATAATCACATATAACTCGTATGATTCAATTCGTATAGTATGGTCTCAGGGTTGAAGAAAATGACATAATAGTTTTATTTCATATCTAATTAAGGACTTGTGAATCTATTAAGTTGTGTTTTTCTTCTTGGGCTGGGTTTATTTCTTTTAAGTGATTCAGTTATAGGCTTTAGCCCATATGATTTTTAATCAAAACAAAAAAGACTTGAACCCATTACTAGAGCCCATTAGCTCTATAGTATTAAGGGGCTTATTTGAACGAAAACCAAGACCAATTCCTATTCAACCAAAATAAATCGAACCTTTTTTTGGATCAAATCTATTCGGGCCAAATTAAATTGAACCAAATCGAGTCAGCTTGAACCGACGGGTTGACCCATGACCTGACCCATTGACCCAAAATTTTGACCCGTTTGGTTGATCAACGACCCGTTGGAATCCGTCGTTGTCAGTCAACTCTCTGGCGTTAATCAAAATATTCTGGTAAGATTCTATTTGTTTTAAAAATATAATTGTATAAACTGAAATAAAATTTTGTCCATGAATATGTTTTTTTTAGTTTATATCTATTTATGTTTCTATTTTTTGAAATAGTTTTTATTTCTATTTTGGAACTATTTTCGGCTTCTATTTCTATTCTAAAACAGTTTTCCGTTTATGTTCTGTATGTCATAAAAAAAAAAAATTAACATGTTTTTCTGTTAATTTTTGTCCTATTTCTGGTAATGTATGTTTTCTATTTCTTTTATGAAAATAAACACGTTTATGTTTGATGGAATTTAAGTAACAAAAAAACATATATTAGGGACAGAAAAATAACTTTTTTAGCATAATCATCACATAATCACTTCCGCTATGATTCCATATTCATTTTAAATCTAATTTTGATTCTATCTTTTCCTATGTTTGCAATTTTAGGAGAACTTTAATATAACATATTGATAACTCTAGTTGTACTAAACTTTGTGATAATTAAGAGTAAACATCACTCCCCTCCCCTGAACTAGGATGAAATATGAACTTGACCCCCCACCTTTTCGAAAATATCACTCACCTCCCGTACAAAAAAAAAAGATTCTATCTAATGACCCTAACCATTAGAAATTGTTGTTAAGTCAGGTTATATTTTTTTGTAATCCCCATAATACCCCCTAATTGTGTAATGCCAAAATTACCCTTAAGTGAAACCCACTCAAATCCATCCCTAATACTCTTTCTCTGTCGTTGAGACATCCCCACCTTCATCACTGAACCGAAGGAGAAGGAGCGATCGTTTTCATCGAAGCTTCCACATGCGTGATGGCAACCTTAGGAGATGGCATCATCTTCTTCACTTGAGCTTCATTTCACATTCTTGCTTGGGAGTTGGAACTCTAGATTTCAAATATAGGAATTGAAGGTTGCGAGCGGCAAGTGCCGAGCTGGAGTTGAGCGCCCCCCCCCCCCCCCCCCCCCCCCCCCCCCCCCAAAAAACCCACCCACCCACAGGTCCTTTGCCTAATGACTAGAGCAATTGGCACCTTTCTTTCAGACTGAAATACCATTGTTCATTTTGAAATACATTCAATGTCACTAATTTTGTCACATTAAAGGAAACCAAATTTTACTATATAAACATCTTGGAAGTGGGTTACAGATTTCAACTAAGTTGTGAGGTCGTGTTTTATATTCTTCCAAAACAGAGACATAGTCCGAAAAAAAAAATGGTACACTTCTCAAATTCTAACTGAAAATCAATGAAACCACTAAGTCTCAGCTAAGGCAACTAATTGGACTCAAACCCATCAACGGAAATATCAAGATAAGTTTAATCAGAGCAACCAAAAGTCGCAATTTACCGAATAACAACTACAAACAGAGATCTTCAATCGGCCCAAACAGGGGAAGAGTTGTTTTTTGTTTTTTTTTTCATCGGTGCAACTAGAGGGGAGGAACGATACATTACAAGATTACAAACCACGGACAATAACGTTAATTGGGGTTTTTCAGTGCTGAAGGTTAGAAGCCCAAAAGAGAATTTCATTCCAGCCATGGCCCAGACGAGGGAGAAATTCTATGTTTCAGAAAGGAAAGAGGAGAGCTAAGTGGAGATGTCAGGAAGACACAGGCGATTCTGAGAACCCAAGCGTCAATGGAATTTATATTTGGAGCGAAACCGCTTTCAAGTCTTTCAACACCCATTGCTTTTGCACGCCTTGCTCCACCCCCTACCTTACGTTTTGGTCTTTTTCGCCTGCGGTTTTTGCCGAATCTTCAAGAGAGAGATTTGCGTCCATACCAGTGAGTCATTTATTTCTCTGGTGCTGTCTACAGGTGACTGCATTTCCCCTTTGCAGTTATATCTATTCGCTTTACTCCCATTTATTTCCAAGTTTTTCTAGACCAAATTAAAACCAGACCAGTCTCCAGACTGCAATCTGTAAGATGCTTCAGCTCTTGCGCTCAACTCCGGCTTGACACTTGCCGTTCGCAACCTTCAATTCCTATATTTGAAATCTAGGGCTCCAAATCCCAAGCAAGAATGTGAAATGAAGCTCACGTGAAGAAGACGATGCCATCTCATGAGGTTGCCATGTCACATGTGGAAGCTTCGATGAAGACGATCGCTCCTTTTCCTTCAAGCTTCTTCTCATTCTCCTTCTGTTCAATGACGACGGTGGGGATGTCTCAACGACAGAGAGTATTAGGGATGGATTTGTGTGGGTCTTTCACTTAGGCTGCGTTTGATAGCCAAGAAAAGAACATAAAACAAAAAAATACATTTTTTATACTTTTTTCCTTGGGTTAAGGATTTTTCTTTGCATTTGATATGTCTTCATTTATGAGTAGATTCTCTTTTTTAAATTCAAAATTTTCCTTGGGAGTTGTGAAATTTTCTTTTGCTCCCCCAAAAATTTTCTTACAAAAAACACAAGAAAACATGAAAACATAATAAGACAAAAATGAATGATTACACAATGATTTCCCATGTGTCTATCTTTCTCTTAAAATTCAAAATTTTTAAAATTTTTTTTCTTCTTTTTTCTTCCCTTGGTAACCAAACATACATACTCTTTTTATTTTCTCACCATTTCTTCTCTTTTCTTTTCTTTTCTTTTCTTTCCTAGATTCTTTTTTTTTTTTTTTTTTTTTTTTTTTCTTTTCTTCTATTGGCTATCAAACATAGCCTTAAGGGTAAGTTGGCATTACACAATTAGGGGGTATTATGGAGATTAAAAAAAAAATATAACCTGTCTTAACAACGATTTCTAATAGTTGGGGTCGTTAGATATAATCTTTTTCTTGTAGGGGAGGTGAGTGATATTTTTGGAAAGGTGGGGGCCAAGTTGATATTTCGCCATAGTTCAGGGAAGGGGAGTGATGTTTATTCTATATATTAATTAATAACTTATTGATGTCATAAATGATTAAATGTTTGATTTTTTTAGGATAAAACTAAGAAAACTAGTGATTTGATTGCTGCCAAAGCAGATTAGTCATGAAAATTCAAAGTGATTGAACTAAAAATAATTGGATCCAAACTTTTTTCGCTAAAGATAATTTATATTAAAAGAGGAGAAAAATAATATACAAAGAAATTACCCCAAATTTCGAAAAAAAAAAAAAAAACCAAATAATTCTCAAGACTATTCCCCACCTTCGACATTGCCATCAGCAAGAAGGAATCAAGAGACAAGCAAAAGATAACTAAATAAAAGCTAACCTGGCAACACAAGGGCAGTCAACTTAACTCATCTGGTATTGCGGTCTACCCATCCCATTTGCTTGAAGACTCTCAAGAGTTTTGTGATGCCACATAGACAATGGAATGGAAGTTTCATATTTTGTAGCTGATTTCGCTAGATGATTTGCGATGGAATTAGCCTCCCTGTAGCAGTGAGTTAACTTCCACTCTGATGCAGATAAAAAACTTTGAAGATATGTCCACTGTTGCAACACGAACCATGGAATTAATCCTCTAGACACCAAGATAACCACATCAGCTGAATTACACTCAATCCAAATCCTAGAGAAAGATTTATCTCTGGTCATCTCCAGACCAACCATAAGAGCTCTAAACTCTGCTTTAAAGTTTGTGGTAACTCCCAAGAAAGTTCTAAAATGTGCAACAACCTGGGCTTTATCATCCCGAAAAACTCCTCCTGCACCTGCCCTACCCATGTTCCTTAGAGAACATTTATCAATATTCAGCTTCACCCATTCAGGGAAGGCGGCACACCAGTAAACCTCAATCAATTGCTTTGGTCTAGACACTGGAACTTGAAGATTGAGTTTCCTAGCGCACATAAGATCAGAGACAAATCTAACTTGCCCTCTCAAGCAAACCAAGCTCCTTTCTATCCAGATAAAGAAAGGAATCAAAACAAATCCAGCAGACCAAGCTCCTTTCAAATCAATAATCCTCGCTTTGGGCCTCCACCAATTACTAATCTCTAGGTAATTGCGAAAATTCTCTCGCCATCTAACTCCAAAGTACTCTGAGAAGGAAGCCCAAAGGAACTTAGTAGAAACACAACTAATAAAGAGGTGGAAAATTGATTATTCTTCCTGATGACATAACTCACACCTTGAGGGCAATTGAACTCCTCTCCCTTGCACCACCGTATCACAAGATAATTTTTCATGAATTAGCTTCCATGCAAAAATTGAATGGTTCCGTAAAACCTGGGAGTCCCAAACTAACTTAGACTAGCTAATTTTGGGATTTGATTTTGTCAAGCCCTCTCGTGTAGTCAGTATAGAAAAATTTCCCAATCGGGATAGCGACCAGTAGCACACATCTTCCTCCTCCCCTGTAAATGGAATTGCGCCAATCCTAGCAAAGACCTCCTTTAAAAATTCAGATGCAACCAAAGGGAATGACCTCTTCCCATTCAAAATAAAATCTGCCATTTTAATATCCCTGCACTGAAAAAATTCCTCTGGAAGAGGGGAATTTCTGCCAATGTCTGAGAGCTAAGCCACCTATCCTGCCAAAATAATATATTACGCCCATTACCCACTTTTTATCTCTCATTGGAGGAGACAAATTTCCACAACTTACGAATCCCTGACCACACCATGGAGGATTTATAAGCTGCCTTCATTGAACCATCTTTATTCACAAAATTGAGCTCGGAGAAATTGACTCATAGCCGTCTTCTCATGCTTAACTTGCCAAACCAATCTACTAAGAAAAGCTATTGACCTCTCTGAGATGTCTGATTCCCAACCCTCCTTCCTCCTTAGGCTTCCAAACCACATCCCATCGAACTGTGATTTTTTTGTTGTATCAATTTCCCCCATACAAATGTAACTAGAACCAAACATCATTAAATAAATGACATCATAAAACCCTAATTTTTAAGGCATTAATAACAATCACATAGTTGAGAAGAGTGGGAGTATTCAAAGATACACACTTCTCTCAATTTTGTTGAATCTAACTGTTACCCTTAAATATAAATGAAATTTTATCCCATAAATATTGTAACTAGTTTAAGGTATTAGGTCATGCAATTAGATTGAACAGGAGTATCCAAAGATACACATTTTATCGTTGTTGTGATGGCCACAACTATTAATCTTAAACATAACTGTGGTAACATCAAATTAATGATGAATTATAGGACACTGTGATAAATCACTAGTCTAACAGTTGGGTTAAGATGGGAGTGTCCAAATGCACACATCTTTATTTGACTGTTTAGGGTTCAGTGAACTACTAGCATATTATTATTTTTTTATCCTGAATGATAGATTGTAATGATGTAATATGTTGCTCTTTCTAGAACTATAATTCTAGTATTATTGAAACTCAAAGCATTATTGATATATAAGCATGTATTTGTATTTTCTTTCAGCAGAACCATCACCTATGGCTATCCCTAATTCCGTCCCTATCCTTACTAGCTCAAACTACTTGGATTGGCACGAGGAGTTGATATACTATCTGACTACTATTTGCACACTAAAAATCCAACTGATCATACTGATAAGAGTACTATAGATGAGATCAATCATCATGAGAAGTGGACTCGATCAAACCAGTTGTGCCTTTTGTTTATCAAGAAAGCAATTGAAAAATTTATCAAAGGACCGATTCCTAACTCTAATAGTGCAAAAAGTATATCTGACGTCTGTTGAAAAGCAATTCTCTACCGTAGACAAGTCTCTTGTAGGCACTCTCATGGCCAAATTGGTGAACATGAAATATAAGGCAGTAATAGCATAGTTGATCACATTTGTGAAATGGCATAGTTATCTGCAAAACTGGCCAAGATGTACCAGATACTGAATGAAGCTTTCCTAGTTGGGTTGATCCTTCAATCTCTTCCTCATAAGTTAGAACCATTCAAGATCCATTACAACAAAAATAATGATACAAGGGATCTAAATGAGCTTCAAAGCAAGTGCATTTACGAGGAGCAGAGATTGAAGCAGGTAGGAGGGAAAATGGAAAACATGGTGTCACATTTTTTTTCATTAAAGATCCAAAATTTTGTTCATAGAAAAAGAGAGGAACAAAAAAAAAAAAAAAAAAAAAAAAAAAAAAAAAAAAAAAAAACTCAAGAAATCAATTTATAAACCCCTAGCTTCAGCATGGCCATCAACAGGGATATATAAATCGAGAATAAAAAACTTAATTAAATTGAAACCTAGGCCTCGATTCTGTGTCATGGACAATCTCAGAACCAATGTGCACAGGAAAAGAGATATTATCATCCGAAACTCTTGATTTTCCACATCCTTTGTGAGAAAATCAGAAACACAATTCGCCTCCCTAAAACAATGGGTAATCTTCCATCTTATTAAGTCCAAGTAGGCCTTTACAGAGATCCAATCTTGAATTGCATACAATGGAATTGATTATGATTGAAGAACTACCACCACTGCTGCCGAATTAGATTCAATCCAAAGAGCATCTATCGAGAGCTCTTTAGCTTTAAGTATTCCTTCCAAAAGAGCTGTGAATTCAGCATAGTGATTTGAGAACAGCTTAAAAGAACCCACCACAGTGCCCATGTAATTGCGAAGAACTCCTCCTACTTTTGACCTTCCTGGGTTGCCCAATGAGCAGCCATCCACATTTCATTTTGTCCATCCCAAGTTTGGCTTACACCAGTAAACTTTCAAGATCGACAATGGCTTACCTGGAAGAACTAATATACCCAATCTGTGACAACAAATCAAGTACGCAAGCTGCTTGACGACACTAGTCAAGGAGAAAGAAACTTCCCGCATCTCTTTTAATCTTCTAAAAAATAATGGTAGTGGATTTAGCAAAATCATTCATGTTGCCTTTTGTTCCTCTCCCTCCATATGTTATCAGCCATTATAATGAATCGTGCTGACCATGGGTCATGGATAACTGCTACCCTGCATTTTCCTATCCACCATTGAGAGAGCTGAATAACATCATCAATATTTGTCCAAGAGATGCCAAAACAATCAGGAAAGATTTCCATTTAGACACGGAGAAGTTGCGTTTAGAGAAAACATGATTGAACGTTTCAGCGGCCAAACCAATAAAATGCATTTAGAGGCTAGAGGCACACCCTTTCTAAAAACATTATTGTCAATAGGAAGATTCCTGTGCAATCGCCGCCACCCAAAAATGGATTGCCTAGGCTGCAAGAATCTACTCTAGACTAGAGAATACCGTGGGATCTTGGGATTCCTTTTTCTTATCTGATTCCACGTAGATGAAGAAGAAAAAGAACCAAATGAAGATCCACTCCAAAAACACCTATTCTCCAAGTTAAAATGTGGCAACCTTATCAATCAAGCAGCAGAGAACACATCTTTTAGCACACTAGATCTAACTTCAGGAATATTCTAATTAAAATTTTGGATTACATGGGACACCTTTAGGGATGAATTAACCAATGAATCCAGAGCACTACCGCATAATTTTGCAATGGATTTTTCACCTAACCAGATGTCATTCCATAGATTAATATTCTTACCATTTCCCACAATCCATCTTTCCTTGCTGGATATAAAGGACCACATCTTATGAATACTTGGCCATATCAAAGATGATTTATAAGATTTTTTAGGATGCCCATTGGTAAGAAGTCTGGCTTTAAAAAATCTACTCATGGCTGAACTCCCATGTTTAATGTTCCAAGCTTGCTTTTTTTCGCTAAAAGGTAATGTTATTAAACTTGATAAGAAAAAAACAAGAGACATCAATACATGAACCACATACCCAATTTCCAAACCCCCACATTCGGCATTGCCATCAGCAAGGGGAGGGGTATTGCCTTAAACAAATCTATAGTTGGGTCTACCATCAACATCTCTGCTAAGCAGATCCACAATGTGAATTCGAAATGCTACATTTGAATCTGATTGCCCAGTCTTTGCTACATCTCCAGCTAGAAAGTCAGCAATATTATTTACCTCTCTAAAGTTGTGGGTAATTTTTCAAGTAATCCTATTCAGGTATGGTTTTAGATAAGACCATCTCTACGCAGTGAACCAAGGAACCTTATTTTGAAGCACAAGCATTACCACTTCTTCCAAGCCTGCTTACAAAGAAGAGACTTGTTAATATCAGAGAGCCAATGAATACCTAACCCACTTCTTCCTTTGGCATGCAAACAAGGTCCCACTTCACCGTCACAAATTTTTCTGAGTCTACATCTCCTAACCAGATGAAGTTCCCCAAACATTTTTCCCTTAGCTTAATTAAGGAAGATGGCCACCAATACATAGAAAAATTGTGCATAGACATACCCAAATATAACCGAGCAAACCAATTGAACTCTACTAGCCATAAAGAGCAATTTTCCCTTCCAAACTGACAATCGATCTCTGATCTTGTCCATCATAGGCATCAAGAATTGATTGTTAACTCTTCCTTTAAAAATTTGAACCCCTAGATATTTAGTAGGGAAATTGCAGGAGCTTATTCCCAAAATATCCGAAATATTCTGCTTTCCTGAAGGAGAAATTTTTTCCATGAACAACTTACTTTTTTCTAAATTCACTTACTGGCCTGAGAACTCCTGATACTTCCTCAAAAAATCATGGAGGTTTCTAACATAATTTATGGAGATATTCATAAATATAAAGATATCATTTGCAAAAAGTAAATGAATCGGAACCAACTCAGCTCTTCGACCTTGCAGTGCTTTAATTTTATTTTCCTACTACATCTTCTTTAGGCCTCTACAAAGGGCCTCTTCATCCAGAATGATTAAAATAGGAGATAGAGGATCCCTTAGCACAATCCACGCTCTGCACCAAAATATCAAGGCCTCCATTGAGATGAATAGAAATCTTTGATGATGAAAGAATTTGGAAAATCCAATTTATCCACTTATTTGTGAATCCAAACCTTCATAGGACATGTATAATAAAGCTCTAAGAGATTGTATCAAAATCCTTCTGAATGTCTATGCACTCATTCCACCACCTCTAGTGGAAGTAAACATGAGATTAGCTAACTCAGAGGCTAAAGCATGAAGGGGAAGAGCTTTAAAGCTACACCGAAGAAGCAAACATCCAATCCACCTATTGACAATAAGAATTCTAGCAAAGTTAAGTGTTTCTTCTACCAGAAGGAGGGACATCTTTGTAAGGACTGTCAAAAACGTCGAGTCTGGCTTGAAAAGAAGGATAATAATTCTATCCTAGTTTGTTTTCAAACCAATCTTGTTGACATTCCTTGTAATACATGGTGGATTGATTCTGGTGCAACTGTGCATATATCGAAATCCATGCAGGGGTTCCTTTCAACTCAAAGCCTAAGTCCTAGTGAGAGTATCGTCTACATAGGGAATCAGATGGAGTCTAAAGTTTGAGCAATCGACACTTGCATTCTTACAATGGATACCGGATACCAACTAGACTTATTGGACGCTCTTTATGTCCCCTTTATTTCTAGAAATCGTGTTTCTTTACCAAAAGTTGATTCTAGGGGTTATGACTTTATGTTTGGGAATAATTTTTTTAAAAGTTTATAAAGACAATAATTTAATATTTATTGGATATTTATGTGATGAAATTTATAGATTTAATTTGGATTCCAATTTTGAAAAATCTTTTCTTACCTTGCATGTGAATGTTGGAACTAAATGTAAATCCAACAATAATGTTTCCTCAACCTTGTGGCATAGACTTCTAGGTCATATTTTCTGACCTAAGATGAAGAAGTTAGTGAAGGAAGGTGTATTACCTATTTTGGACCTCACTAACTTTGGTACTTGTATAGATTGCATAAAGGTAAGCAACCTAGGACAAATAAAGTTGTTGCCATAAGGAGTGATGCAATATTAAGAATAATTCATGTAGATATTTGTAGCCCATTTGACCCCTGCATTATTGGTGAGACGTATTTCATCACATTTATTAATGATTATTCACGGTATTATTACATCTACTTGTTGAAGAAAAAGTCTAAAAACATAAATGTCTTTAAAAAATTTATGCCGAAGTTGAAAACAAGTTGGATAGAAAGATCAAGATTGGGAGATCTGATAGAGGGGGTGAGTATTACGGTAGACATACAGACCTAGGGCAAGTTGAGGGACCATTTGCCCATTTCCTCAAATTGAAGGTTACACTCTCGATTTTACACTTCCTAATATACCTGAACAAAATGGAGTTCCAGAAAGACGTAATCGTACCTATACAGATATGATTCATAGTATGATAAGAAATTCATCATTGTCTAAGTTTATCTGGGGCGAAGCTTTGAAAATAACTGTGTATAACTTTAATCGGGTTCCAAGTAAGTTAGATTCAAAAAGTCCTTATGTGTTATGGGCAGGAAAGATACCTAGCTTGAGACATTTACATGTATGGGGTTATCCAGCTGATGTTACACACATGCCTTAATCCGGTCTAATTTGAAATTTGTTGTGACAGGCCTTGGATCGAGATCAGAAGTACGATCGGGTTTTGGCTCGTGGTTGCACATTGTTGAAGGGTTAGAGATGACCCCATATGTTCATGCATCGAGTGCCTATCTAACTAGAGGGGATTCATACCTTTCGATCCCAGACGGTGAGTGACCTGACTCTCCACACTTGATTTACGGCACAAATCATAATTGTCGAAAGGCCTCAGGCATGTCTGAGGGTAACCACCCATGCGAGACCAATCATAGGACAACAAGCTATCTGGACCATCGGAAACAAGCCACCGAAAGTAGCATGGACATGAATCCGGTGCCTATTTCCAGTGGGTCCACAGGCTACTATTGAGGTTCTGATGCCCGTGGGTCCCCCCACTTGTATTGTAAATGGTTCCAGGTGATCCCAAATCATCCTCCACATTTTCCTCTTGATGTGAACACCTTATGGACCTAAATGTACGGGCCCTCATGCCCCAAAGCTCATTTTAACCCGACTGGTTCAAAAGAGGTCCAAACCAAACAGACCCTTAGGCCCAACTTAAGTTATAAGTTGGGAAATGAGGACTCATTTCCTCATTTCCATTATACCCAACATATGAGAGGAGAGAAAGAGCAGAGGAAGGAAGGAGAAGGTTGGAGGCCTACCTTAGTGCCAGCTGTAGCCTTGTTGCCAAAATTTCTATCGGAGGTAAGTACAACTTCTCATACCACTCTCTCTCTTCATTTTGACCTAGACAAAGGTAGGTATGGATAGAATCTTGGTGTACACACCATGTTAAGGTGTGGGATGCATGTTTTACCCTCCCGGTGTTGTTACCGAGCTCGAACCAAGCCCGGTGAGCTCCGACAACATGTAATGCCAAAAGACCAATTAGGATTTCGATCATTCGATTGATGTATCTCCCAAATGGATCAGTGGAAATGGAATTTTATTGTCTTAGAATGATGCTAGGAACATCCCCTACAAACTCCATGGAACAAATTCCGGCAATTGAGCTTAAGCCTAAAAGCCCCAAATTATTGCATTGCCCTGTACCCCCACCGAAAATAGCCCACCAGATCCATTGGGTCTATTTTCGGTGGCATATTTCTAGTGGACATGGAGCCTTATGTGCTCTCTATCACCTCCACTACAAACAGGTCTGATATTTCCAGTGGAAATGCCCTGTTTTCGGTGGTAATTTTTGGTGACATTACTGTCATTGGGAGACAGTGTCTGTACACTTTGGGGGTGACCTGTGTGGGTCCCTCCTGATATTTTTTATGCTTACTGATGTATGATTCCATTTGTGTCTAGGACAGTGATGCACACGTGCCCTAAAGTTGGAATTGATTTGATTGATCAGTGGCCTTACTTGAACCCTAAACCAAACAAAGATCAACAAGGTGAGGGATGGACTGTGTTTATTTTTGAAATGTTTATCAAATATTTAATTGCTCACATGCTTAGAATTATATGTTTAATTGAAATTTTCATTTTACAATCATGATATGAATTGTATGGAAACGTATGACGGGATCCGGTGTGGCCGAGGTGGTATCGGTAATGTGATCATCGTGTGTTTGGTTGTGTGTGTGTGTGTGTGAGACAGAAACTGACGTGGCCGAGGTATTACCAGTACAGTGATTTCCGTATGCATGTTACATTTATGTATTGATTATGTGCATTAGAGTTAGTTGTAGTCGCAGGTTACACTTTGTGGCCAAGGTCTCGCTGGTATCGTGTACCCCGGGACTACATTTGGAAATGGATATGCTTCATGGCCGAGGTCTTTTCGGTGTTGCATAGTCCATACTCAACTGCTATTTGCATGCTAGATTAGGTAAATGGTCTCCGATTACACTTTGTGGCCAATGTCTCTTCGGTATCGTGTAATCCATACTAACTGTATCATTATGAAGGCATGTAGTATATATGTGGTTAGGTATCACTCCTTATGCTACGCACCCTTGCCAACAAGGGTTGAGGTGTTGGATAACCCATTGTGGTATATTTGATGAGCCTTTCCAAAGTGCCACTCCAGCAGTACGATATGATTGTTACCGGAAGCAGGAACCTGTCCGGCACTGCTGATGTGTTACCAGTGCCATGACTTCTAGGAGGGGATTATCAGGGGTTTGGTGGGTGACCCATGGACACATACGGGGATCGGAAGGCTTCTAATCATGGCTAGGGTTTGTATCGCTACGTAGTCGATGTCATTTCTGAGATGAGGGATACAGCCTAATGCGCCGTAGTAGCATTTACCAGACTTAGTTTGTATTGTTAGGTGGATAATAAATAAATGAACTGCATCATGAGCATCATGGACTATGTGTTTAATTTTTATAATCATGCATCATAAATTATTATTGCTATTATCTTGCTTGGATGTGCTTGACCCCACCCCTCACTGAGCGAGTTGGAAAGCTCAGCCCACGTATACACCTCTTTTTAGATGATGATCTAGGCACCATGGTGCCCATGGTGGGTGACCCAGTATCTTCTGGGATGGAGTATGGTGTAAGCGATTGGTGGATGCTAGGAGTGGAGGAGCACGATCCGGACTATGCTTGCGATCACTATGCTTACGCCGCACTGAGATTGTACATCACCTTTTGATACTTTTTGATATAGTTGTGGATTGAATAGTTTCTTGAGATTATGTTATATGTCATAGATGAATGTAACAGAATAACTCGGTTATTGCTATTATATTACCATTAGATGTTTTCCCATTTTAATTGTAATTCTACTACTTTACTCTGATTTCGCTGCTTATGTTGGTTTGTGTTGTGAGATTGTAAAAATGTTAAGGTACTGCTATCAGAGATCCTAGTAGGTTTGTAAGATAGGTATGTGTCTTACTCACACCATCGGTATTCCTAGTGGTAAGTTGAGTCTGCCGGGATTGGGGTGTGATAGCTATGGTATTAGAGCGCGATGTTCTGCCTTTAACTCACAATCTCAGCCAAACCCTGATTTTGGGGAAACTAGGATTAAATAAAAATCTCAAGATAATAATAATAGAAATTGTACAATTAGGAGACAAGCATAGGTGTTAAAGTCATTTCATTATAATAAAGAACTTGAATGCATAGCTTATACCTTTTATAAAAATTGAAGTATGAAAAGTAGAAAATCCTGACTAGCCTAAGTCTAGGAAATTAAACAACTGAAGCAAATGACATAATGTAAAAGTTTAAAAAAACCTAGAACACTAACTCAAATAAAACATAAAAATGGAAATTCTAAAAGCTATAGTGGCGAACATGCCACTACTCTTGTTGTTGCTACTGCTGGTTTTGTCCTTGGCCCTGAGCCTGGTTCGGACCATGCGTTCCTGGAGGAGGCACCAGAATGCCGAGGTGGAAGACCATCACTTGCATCTGTGCCTCTAGGGAGGCCACTTTATTGTCCATAAGACAATAGGTCCTATCCATGCTCTTGAGGGGGTTGTCTATGCTCCTCATCAGTGACATAATGGTATCCAGATGGACCATAACATTATTGAGACCATAAGGCCTCGCACCCCTAGTGCTCTGGGATGTAGAAGCCACCATAGAACCCATAGCCTGGGGATCAAGTGGTGGAGCCCCACCAGCCCCAGCAGCTTCTCCTCCTGCCTTACTGGCACTGCCACCATAGAACCCATAGCCTGGGGATCAAGTGGTGGAGCCCCACCAGCCCCAGCAGCTTCTCCTCCTGCCTTACTGGCACTGCCACCCTTTATCTCCATAGGCTACTGACCCTCTCCTAGAATAGGTATCACCTCCCTCAGATCTATGGTCATCTTCCTCAGAGAGTCTTGATTGAAATCTGTGACCTCTTTACTCAAGCATGCCTCACCCTCCAAGTCCGCCCCAAAGCGGTGGAAGATGTCAATCAATATCCTCCCATAGCATAGGTTCCCTACTCGACGATCCTGCCCTTCAGACTGAGTTACCATGGTCCACATTAGAAGGTAAGGCAGACGTATCTACGCTCCCATATACACACAGTATGTCACATAGGCTTGCAAGGCAGATACCTTATTATAATGTCCATAGGTGGGGAGAACATTCAGCTGAATCGCACAATAGACAACCTTTGGAGTAGTAAAATATTTGGTTGAACGATTCCATCCCTTGGCTTCCTTAGTCAGCATGTCATTGATATCTTGGAAGGTGTTGGGACTCTGAAAATCATATGCCGGAGTCTAAGGTGGGTAGTACACAAGATCACCTGCATTGCTGGTCATGAAAATATTTGGTAGCTACCCCATGTCAAAGGAGATCTCCACCCCCTTCACATAGGAGGTGATCCGCATCGCGGTACCCCGGTTCACGCATTCTATGTTGGAGTAGAATAGCCTGACCAGGGTGGGGTAGTAGTATCAATTGGGTTTCAGGATGCGGTACCACCTAATCTCCTCAAACTATTGACGAAGACAGAACGCACAAAAGTTGTTGGTCCTCACATAGACTTCCAGGTCTATATTACGGCATCGATCGATCGTAAAATAGCGTAAGGTAGGGAATGGGCAGCAAAAGACTCCTTGGCCACTTTCACACCTTTCTCACAAGAGTAAATAGGGTTTTGTGTGAATAAGCCAAGACTTGAGCCTATTTATGGCCGGTTTAGTGCCACCGGAAACACTGGGCATGCTTCCGGTGAAGGGAAAAGTTAGATTTTGGCCTCTGTTTTGTCCACTGGAAATACCACTGATATTTTTTCCAGTGGGTTAAACCATATTTTTGATGGTTTGACTCCCTGTTTCCTATGAACTCATTTGAAAAATAAATCATGTTATTTTTCAAACCTAAGTTTTTATTTGGTTCCTTTGATGGTGTGCCTCTTTGGGATGTGTGCGTGATCGTATCCTATTATGTGCGAACCCCACTTATGCATGCCCTAACCCTAATTTTGACTGTCGTATACGTGTGGGACCCACTATACATGCATGTGTTCCAATTACATGCAACCTTGTTTATGCATGTGCACTAATTGAATTCCTTCGCAAGAATCATATCATGGCGGAACCCCTGATCCTGATCCCAATCCCAATCACACCCATCACCTCTCGCTTCCCCTACACCGAATCAGGATAGACCCCACAGTACACCTCTGGATCCGCTTGTACTTATGGCCCAGGATGTGGCATCCATCAAGAATAACATAATGGGGGAAGTGGAAGAAAGGAAAAACCAGTTTATGGCCGAGATCGATAATAGAATCCAAGCGGCAATGGAAGCTCGCAATGCACTGCCGCACCTCCTACTCCACTGGCAGCCATTTTAATACCCGCTGGATCAGTTACTCTTTAAGCATCTGGTGGGGCACAAGTGCATGGGCATGTGCAAGACCTGATGCCAGAACAAGCTCAAGCCCATATAGAGGGCTAGACAGACTTGACAAAAATGATGGAGAAGTTTCAACCACTTAGGTCCCCATGTTTCTCAAAGGTGGGGCAAGACCCGTTGTATTCATCAAGATGGATTGGTGGAATGGAGAAGGGTTTTAGATTGATGGGCTACATCGATGAGCAAAAAATTTTGTGTGTGGACTATCAGTTATAGAATGAAGCAGATGATTGGTGGAGTGCCATTGAGCCTATTCTGAGGGCTAGTAACTAGAACCCTACTTGGGTAGACTTCAAAGGGGCCTTCTTCGAGAACTATTTTCTAGAAAGTTTTCGGGATAGGAGAAAGAGTGAGTTCTCTCAGTTGGTTTAAGGTTCCCAGTCTGTGCTCGAGTATCAGCAACGCTTCGAGGAGCTACTCCATTTTGCTCTTGAGCATCTCAGAGGTGATAGGGCTAAAGCGAAGAAGTTTGAGAAATAGTTGAGGCCAGGTATTGGGTCAACCATTGTGGGGTTGAAACTGCAAACCTATGTTGAGGTGGTCCAAGTGGGCATGTCTATTGAAGACCGACATGGGGATAACTACATGGCTCAATAAGGAATGGAAAAGAGGCCAATGGGATCTACTGATTCTAGGGAGGGTAGCAAACCTTTCTGAGTGCCTTATGTCAACCCAACTCCAGTGCAATTTAAGAGGCCTGATGCTAGTCAGACTTCCCAACCCTCTCGGTCTAGTACTATATCTTAGTCTTCAGGATCAAGCCCGAGATGCTTTCATTGTGATCAGTCGGGCCATATGGTGAGGACATGCCCCCATCAAAGGCCAGGTGATGCAACCTACACTATGCCACCTAGACCCCAGTAGATATATTCAGCCCCTAGACTAGCACAACCCCTACAGGGCTAGAGACCACATGGCAGAGTGTTTGCTATGACTCCAGAAGATGCTGAGGCTGCACCCGATGTAGTGACAGGTACATTATTGATATCATTATTGCCTGCACATGTATTAATTGACTTAGGAGCCTCGCATTCGTTCATGTCACTTGCATTTGCAGAGAAGATGAGAATTCCACCCAAGGGACTAACTCAATATTTGGCTATGAGCACCCCTACAGGAAGTGTAGTGGGTTTGAACTGTGTTTATGAACCTTATCCAGTGACCATAGGTGATCATGAGTTGAATGCTCACTTGATCGAGTTGGATATGACCAACTTCGATGTGATTTTAAGAATGGATTGGTTGTCCACATACAGAGCCAGTGTGCTATGTGCAAAGGCTATCATTTTCAGACCTCGTGATGATGATGAGTTTGTGTTCCAAGGGGATAAGCCCAAGAAACCCAAGAAAGTTATCATATCTACACTTCAGATGAAGAAGCTACAGGATAATGGATGTCAAGGATACTTAGCATCTGTGATGGATACTGAGGTAGAGATTAGGCCATTGACCGAGCTAGATGTGGTGAGAAAATTTTTCGATGTATTTTCGAATGACTTTACAGGTTTTCCACCTAACTAAGAGACGACATTTGCTATAGACTTACTCCCCAGCTCGGCACCAATGTCAAAGCGCATGGCCCCCATAGAGTTGAAGGAATCATAGGTGCAACTTCAGGACCTTTTGAAGAAGGGGTTCATTAGAGCTAGTGTGTCTCCATGGGGAGCATCGGTGTTGTTCGTCAAGAAGAAAGACGGAAGTATGAGATTGTATATCAATTACCAGGAGCTTAATAAGCTAACCATTAAGAACCGGTATCCTTTACCAAGGATAGATGATTTTTTTGATCAGTTACAGGGTGCCGAGGTGTTCTCCAAGATCGTCCTTAGATCGGGCTACCACCAGCTCAGGATCAAGGATAGTGATGTCAGTAAGACAACCTTCAAATCAAGGTATAAACATTACGAATTCTTAGTAATTTCATTTGGGTTTACCAATGCATCGGCTACATTTATGGATTTGATGAACTGGGTATCCCAGGATGTCTTTGATAAGTTTGTGATAGTATTCATTGATGACATTTGGTCTATTCTAAGAGTGCAAAGGAACATGCTGTTCACTTGAGGTTAGTACTACCACAGCTGAGAGAGAAGCAACTCTATGCCAAATTCTGCAAGTGTGAGTTTTGGTTGTCACAAGTGGCATTCCTAAGCCACATTGTTTCAGCCAAGGATATAGAGGTTGACCCAAGCAAAGTGAAGACAGTTCTAGAATGGGAGACTCCTAAGAGTGTGGCAGACATACGTAGTTTTTTGGGATTGGCTGGATACTATAGGAGGTTTATCAAGAACTTCTCCTGCATTGCTATTCCAATGACCCGACTCACATGGAAGTGTGTAAAATTTGAGTGGTCTGATGCTTGTGAGAAGAGCTTCTAGGAGCTAAGGTAAAAGTTGGTATTAGCTCCAGTTTTGACTATCCCGATTAGTACAGGTGGTATGGTTATTTATAGTGATGCCTCCAAGCTGGGTTTCAGTTGTGTATTGATGTAGCATGGGAAAGCCATTGCTTATGCATCCCGTCAGTTGAAGGATTATGAGAAGAACTACCCCACCCATGATTTGGAGTTGACAGTCGTGATTTTTGCATTAAAAATCTGGAGACACTACCTATATGGTGAGAAGAGTGAGATCTTCAGTGACTATAAAAGCCTCAAGTACTTCTTCACCCAAAAAGAACTCAATATGAGACAGAGGCATTAGTTAGAGGTGATGAAGGATTATGATTGTACTATCCACTATCACCCAGGAAATGCCAATGTGGTAGCTGATGCACTTATTCAAAAATCCCAGTCACTGACTCTTGCATCACTGACCACCGATGAGTATCTCCTAGAGGAGGCCAGGAAACTAGACTTAGAGCTATTAGTAGAGGGTGTCACCTTATCACTATCGGCATTGGTGGTACAACCTAGTCTGGTGTATAGGATCACTGCAGCTTAGGTTACTGATGTAGAGTTACTGAAGTTGATAGCAGAATGCCAGGAAGGAACCCAAAAGGACCCAGATTTCTCTGTGACTGAAAGCGGGATTCTCAAGTTCAAGGGGATGTTGTGTGTGCCTAGTGATGGTGATTTGAGAGACATATTTTTTAGAGAGGCACATAGCTCTCCATACTTTATTCACCCCGACAGCACTAAAATGTACAAGGACCTCAAAGGCTCCTACTAGTGGAAAGGAATGAAAAATGATGTGGCCACACATGTGTCTAGATGCCTCACATGCCAGCAAGTTAAGGCTGAGAGACAGAGGCCCCATGGGTATTGCAGTCCCTACCTATTCCGGAGTGGAAATAGGAGAATATTACCATGGACTTCGTCACAAGCCTACCCCGTACACAGAAGGGTATGGATGCCATTTGGGTAATTATGGACCGCTTGACTAAGGCAGCTCACTTTATCCCAATCAATATCACATTTTCTATGGACAAGTTGGCCAATTTGTACATCAATAACATCATCAGGTTACATGGTGTACCAGTTAGTATCATCTATGATCGAGATCCCAGGTTCACTTCCAAGTTCTGGACCTATGTGCAGAAGGCCATGGGCACACAATTGACTTTCAGCACTGCTTTTCACCCTCAGACTGATGGTCAATCAGAGAGGACTATTTAGACATTGGAGGACCTACTCCGAGCATATGCCTTGGATATGAGTTATAGTTGGGATGAGCACATTTTTCTTATTGAGTTCTCCTACAACAATAGTTATCAGGCTACCATCGGGATGTCTCCATTCGAGGCACAGTATGGTAGGACATGTCGGACTCCACTCTATTAGGATGAGGTTGGTGAGTGGCATATTTTAGGTCGGGACTTGATACAGCTACTAGTGAGAAGTGAATGTGATCAGAGAAAGGATCAAGGCAACTCAGTCCAGGCAGAAAAGCTACACGAATGTTAGGAGGAAACATTTGGAGTTTGGTGTTGGAGACAAGGTGTTCCTACGGATCTCCCCAGTTAAAGGGGTGATGCAGTTCAGGAAGAAGGGAAATCTTAGTGATGAGCACATTTATGTGTGAATTCTAGGGTAGTAAAAACATTCATTTTACATATTTAGAATGGAGCTACCTTGGGTTTTACTCTCTTTTTGCAGGTTTTATATTTTCAAGGCCTTAAGGACTATCGGGCGCTATATCTCCAATTTTACACGTAAAGAGGTCCTATTTCTTTTCATGGTTATGAAGAAGACGTATTTCTAAGCAAGATGGACATGTTCAATTAAAAGTACACATTCGTTTTGTCACCCGTACAAATGATTATTCTTTTCAGGCCAGAAAAAGAATAATGTATTAGAACTGAACTGAGATGCAGAACCAGCCCATTTGCAGTTGTCCTAGAGGTATAAGGAATATTCCAAATGCCGACAAGGATCGATGGATCACAACCTTAAGTGATTGAAGATTCATTTTTTGTAACAACAACTACCTAGCGTAGTTGGTGAGCTATGATGTACAAAATTCCCTTGCTCACAAAGAGGTCTCAAGTTCGAATCTCATGGTTGTTTTTTTTATAGAATTTTGTTGAAGATTTCATGCTTTTCACTCACTTAAAGCACTAAGGGCATGGAGGGGATTTCCACATCAAATTAGAAGCAAAGAAAATTGTGGAAGGGCTCCTAAGAAGAGAAGAAAAAAAAAAAAAAAGGAAAGAAAAAAAAAAAAGAGAAAGAAAATAAGCAAAAAAAATTATAGGAAATTTCTCAAAGTTTATTTCTCTCTTCTCTCTCCTCCACCGTAGCACTTTTGGTTTCAAAAGATCTCACAATCAATTGTGGGTTTCTCCCTTTTAGGAAAGAGAAATTTGTTACCCTACCTCCCCATTCCCTATAAATACAACTCATGTAAGAGGAGAGACAATTCATTCTTCTTCTAGTTTTTTTTAGTTGCTCTCTCTCTAGTTTTAGTTCTTCTTTATCTTTTGTTTAATCACTTTTGTAATATTTTTTTTTATTTCAATTAACGCAAGCACTCTTTTATTTTTATTCAGCCCTTTTATGTTTATGATTTACGCAATTGAGTTGTAATTTTTAAGTTATAGTTCTAGGCTTAGATCTAGGTGACAAGATCACGAGCCGTGGAGTAATTTTTTTTTTCAAGATTTGTTTTCTCTAGTACTAGAAATTTCAGATTTGGTTTATTCTAGATCTAGTTTTTAGTACTGGTAGTATCTCAAATCGATCAAGTTTTCAGTTCGAGGGTTGAAGTTCAAGTAAGTAGGCTCCTTCAGTAGTCTTCTCTCCCCCCTCTCATTTCCTCTTTTAACTACCCTTTCTTTCTTAATTTAGGATTTTAATTTCAGTCGTTACATTATTGCTATCCCTTTCCCCCAAGGAACATGGCTAGTGTATGTGTTGGCTTTGCCCCTCCTAGCCATAGAACCATCAATTTATTGTTTTTATTTTAATTGTCTCCCTTTCCCTAAAGCCAAGTAGAGTAATCCTTGTAAGAGTGACTCTCTGGTCAAGTAGGGAAGCTCATATTATGATGCATCCCTCGGGCTAAGTAGAGAAACCTACTTGTGAGTCTCTCTCTAGCTTTATCCCCTTTCTTTTACTTTATTTTTATTTCAATTTTTTTTTCTTTATTATTTTTCTTTAATTGCGTGGGTTGTTTATTTTCAGTTATTTATTTATTTAATTTTAGTTGTGTGGCTTGTGTCTTTAAATTCTTAGATGACGAATGGTTAGGACGTTATTTTAGATACATATGTTTAGGATGGTAATTAGAATTAGATCACAACCATTAATCGGTTCACTTTCGCATTATTAAAAGAAATAAACAAATAAAGTGCCTGCTCTCCTTGTGTTCGACCCGTAGCTACATTGATCCGTACGCTTGCGGTTACATTTAAAATCTCAAACAATTTTTTGGCGCCATTGCCGGGGAGACTGTTCCATGTTATTTTTTGCTTTCTTTTGGTAAATCGGAGTGCTTTGTTTGCTTTATTTTGTTTTTCCTTTTATTTTATTGAATTCCTGAGAAGAACAAATTGCAATGATAGTTGTATCGGTGGAGGTCGTCATGCCTCACCGTATGATAAAGACAGGTTTCGCCCTGTAGCAGTACCTCAGGAATTGACCTGAGCAACCCCGGATCCCTACCGGTAAGCTCCCAAATAAAAATCACAAAATTATTAAAAAAAAAAAAGTTTTGCTATCCATTCTTTTGTGCTATTCTTACTTTAGTTGTGGGTAGTTTTCTATTGTATGAGTGTTAAGTGGGTACGTAATACTAAGAATCAGTTAGAAAGAAGAGATCCAACAAGTAGTGACCCTATACGTTTGCTCTCTTTAAAACCCTTCAATATGGGAGACCAACAGCAAAACCCTTCACCTAAATCTCTGAAAGATAGGTTCTACCCTGCTAGAACAGCTCAACCTTCCTGTATAGTTCTACCACAAGCCCAGGGCAATAATTTTGAACTCAAATCTCAATACATCACTATGTTGCCCCACTTCCATGGGTTGACCTCTGAGGATGCATACCTATTTCTAAGGGAATTTGAAGAGGTATATGTTCTAATTAAGATCCAACAGCTTTCTAATGATGCTGTTAAGCTTAGGTTTATCACTTTTGCATTGAAAGACCAAGCTAAGAAGTGGTTGTATGGGTTACCCACAAATTACATAACCTCATGGGAACAGTTCACAGTTGTCTTCCTTAAGAAGTTTTTCCCAACTCATAAGACCAATAAGCTTAGAAGTGATATCCTTCAGTTTAGGCAAAAGCCTAGTGAGTCATTTTCCAAACTTATGGAGAGATTCAAGGATCTACTCCAAGAATGCCCTCACCATGGCCTAGACCTATGGCATTTATGTCAAATAATTTATGAGGGTATTGATTACCCAACTAAACAAATGATAGAGTCTATGTGCCCTGAGGGATTCACATCCTTTATAGATGAAGGAAAGGCATGGGATTTCTTACTTGACTTAGCTGACAAAACCCGTGAGTGGGAATCAACCCAAGAGAGTGAAAGAACCATAGGAGGAAAAGGATATTTTGTGGATGGGATAGTAGCCAAGGAAGCCCATTTGGATAGCCTAATCAAGAGAATTGAGGCTATTGTTCCTAGGGAGCCATCATCAGTCAATTTGGTTAAGATTTGTGCTTGGTGCCAGTCCCCTGGACATCTCCTAGAAGAATGCCCCAACACCTCTGGGGGCACTTCTAATGATAGTGTTAATGCCTTATACCTAAATAATCCATATAGTAACACCTACAATCCAGGATGGAGAAATCACCCAAATTTCTCTTGGAATCAGGGCAACCAAGTAGGGCCTTCCAATTTTCATAATCAAGGTCAACCTGGACTCCAAAGGCCTCCCTTTGCAAAACGATATTTTTCTCAAATTACTTTTCCTAGGTTAAATGTAGAACCTCAGGCCAATTTTCCTAGGGCCCCTCTCCTATCGTCTTATCAGCAACCCCCTGGGTTTACCAACACTGGAGAGGTAAGTAGAATAAGTGATTTAGAAAAAAATATGACCCTCCTCATAACAAGCCATCAAAATCTTACGAGAGAACTTACTCAAGTTGTCTCAATTATGCGTGAGAGGGAGAAGGGAACTTTATCCAGTCAACCAGAGCCTAACCCTAGGCATCATCAGCCTGTTAGTTCACAAGGACCAACTAATGCACCACTGAATATAGTACAAGGTCAAACCCAACAAGGGCCCTCTAACCAATGTAATGTTGTTTATGCACTTAGGAGTGGTAGAGAGTACCAACAGAGTGTTTCTAAATCTTCCCCATCTATTACTCCTGTTAACTCTTCTTCAGTTGAGGACACAAGTGTGCCTCTTGTTCCAGGTTCGTCTGATGAACCTAAAGATTTTTCTGAAACTAAAGATGATTTGGTTGAGGAAACCAAAAATGATTCTTCTGAATAGGGGCAAATCCCTAACAGTCCTTATGTTTATCCTATCCCATTTCCTAATCGCTTGGTACACAAAAAGAAGACTGCTTCAATGGATAAAATTTTAAAAGTCTTCAAAAAGGTAGAAGTAAACATCCCTCTTTTGGATGCCATATCCCAGATCCCCGCCTATGCAAAGATACTAAAAGATTTGTGTACTCACAAACGTATCACTAGTGTGCCCAAAAAGGCGTTCTTGGCAGGTGACATTAATTTCATAATTACTCAGCTTATAGCAGCCAAGTATAAGGATCCAGGGAGCCCTACCATATCTTGTGTCATAGGCAACACCTACATTGAGAATGCCTTACTTGACCTTGGCACAAGTGTGAATCTTTTACCTTACCATGTGTACAAGCAACTAGGAGTAGGAGAATTGAAAGCCACTGGAACTACTCTTCAGTTGGCAGATAGGTCTGTTAAGATTCCTAAAGGGATGGTTGAGGATGTCTTACTAAGGTGGGGGAATTTATTTTTCCTATTGATTTCATTGTGTTAGATACTAAGCCCTTCTCAACCAAGGATGAGATCCCAATAATTCTAGGAAGACCATTCTTGGCTACCTGTAATGCATTAATCAATTGCCGGAATGGTTTCCTAAGATTATCTTTTGGTAACCAAACTGTTGAGTTTAACATGTTTAGGATTGGCAAGCAACCACATAAGGAAGAAGAGATCAATATGCTTAAGGATTTTCTGGATTTTTTTGATGATTTAGTTACCAACTTTGATATTGATTTTGATTCAGAATTCCAAGAGTGTATGGATGAGTTTGATGATGATAGTGAAAATTTCTTTTCTGAAGTCTTGAATCTTCACACACCTGTGGAGCCCTTAGGACCCCTTTCCAATTCCATTCCCAAACCTTCCATAGTTGAGCCCCCTAAGTTAGATCTTAAGGAGTTGCCATCTAATTTGAGGTATGCTTTCCTAGGGCCTGACCAGACTCTTCCTATAATAATTTCTTCAAATTTGACTTTTAGCCAGGAAGAGGAGTTACTTAAAGTGTTAAAATATAATAAGGAAACCCTCGGTTGGACCATGACTGATATCAAGGGTATAAGCCCTTTCATTGTGCAACATCATATACATCTTATGGAGGATTCCAAACCATCCACGGAACCCCAAAGAAGAGCTAACCCAATGATGATGGAAGCCATTAAGAAAGAGATCCTAAAGTGCTTGGATCATGGAATAATTTATCCTATTTCTGACAGCCAATGGGTAAGCCCAGTTCATGCAAGTTGGAGAGTGTGCATAGACTACATAAAGTTAAATGCGGCAACCTGGAAGGACCACTTCCTATTGCTATTCATTGACCAGATGTTAGAGAGGTTAGCGGACATGAATACTATTTCTTTCTTGATGGATATTCTGGCTATAACTAAATCCCAATTGCTTTAGAGGACCAACATAAGACCACTTTTACATGCCCATATGGAACATTTGCTTACAGGCGTATGCCCTTTGGGCTTTGCAATGCCCCTGCTACGTTCCAACGATGCATGATGAGCATTTTTTCTGACATGGTCAAAAAATTCTTAGAAGTATTTATGGATAACTTTTAATTCATGAGAATTCCTATTCTGAATGTCTTCATCATCTTTTCCTAGTTTTAGAAAGGTGCATATCTAAAAATTTGGTTTTGAATTGGGAGAAATGCCATTTTATGGTTAAATCTGGTATTGTTTTAGGCCATGTAATATCTAAGGAAGGAATTAAGGTAGATAGAGCCAAAGTGGATTTAATTGATAATTTACCACCTCCTCAATCTGTTAAGGATGTTCGGTCCTTTCTAGGGCATGCAGGCTTCTACAGAAGGTATATTAAGAACTTTAGTTAGTTAACCCGACCTCTTACCTCATTACTTGCCAAAGATCAAACTTTTGAGTTTTCTAAAGAGTGCCTAGAATCCATCAAACAAATTAAGAAGGAGTTGACCAATGCACCCATTGTTCAACCACCTGTTTGGACTGAATCTTTTGAACTGATGTGTGATGCTTTAGATTTTTCCATAGGAGCGGTTTTGGGTCAAAGGATTAATAAGTTGCCCACTGTCATTTACTATACTAGTAGGACCTTAAATGATGCACAACTCAATTATACAACCATTGAAAAGGAATTTTTAGCTGTTGTGTTTGCATTAGAAAAGTTTCGGTCTTACTTAGTTGGTTCACATGTGGTGATGTATACTGATCATTCTGCCCTCAGATACCTAGTTCAGAAGAAGGATGTCAAATCCCGTCTCATTAGGTGGGTTTTACTTTTGCAAGAGTTTGATTTAGAAATTAGGGATAAGAAAGGAGTTGAAAACCTAGTTGCAGACCATTTATCCCAGCTTCCCAATTCCTTGACTGTTGATTCTCCAGTCAACGAGAACTTTCCAGATGAACAATTATTTGCAATGTCCAATGAACTATGGTTTGCTAACATTGTCAACTTCTTAGTTTCAGGTGTGACTCCGGATCACTGGTCCACCCAAGGTAAGTATAGGTTTCATTCCCAAGTTAGGCACTTTTTTTGGGATGATCCTTATTTGTTTAAGATATGTCCGGATCAGATTATCCGACGATGTGTTCCTGATCATGAGCAACATTCCATTCTCTCTTTTTGTCTTGATCATGTAAGTGGTGGACACTTTGGACTTAAGAAGACAGCCGCAAAGGTTCTCCAATGCGGATTTTATTGGTCCACTCTTTTTAGAGATGCTTTCGATTGTTGCAAGGCTTGTCCCGCCAGCCAGTCTTTTGGCCGTATCAATAAGAGGAACATGATGCCTCTCAACCCTATTTCAGTAGTTGAGATCTTTGATGTGCATCGATTTTATGGGACCATTCCCTAATTCCTTTGGGAATTTGTACATACTTTTGGCCGTTGATTATGTTTCTAAATGGATAGAGGCCATGCCTTGTAAATCTAATGACCACAAAGTGGTGGTCCAGTTTCTCAAAGAGAACATTTTTTCCCGCTTTGGTACACCACGTGCAATAATTAATGATAGGGGTACTCATTTTTGTAATCGACCTTTTGAGGCCTTAATGAAAAATTATGGGATCACCCATAAGTTATCTATCCCTTATCACCCCCAAACTAGTGGCCAAGTGAAGGTGTCTAATAGGCAGATCAAACAAATCTTGGAGAAAACTGTTAATCCCAACCGTAAGGATTGGTCCCTTAGGCTCATTGATGCCTTGTGGGCCCATCGGACTGCATGTAAGACCGACCTTGGTCAATCTCCCTACCGTTTGGTGTATGGGAAAACTTGTCACTTACCAGTTGAGTTGGAGCATAAGGCCTTTTGGGCCATCAAGAAGCTCAACTTTGATTTGTCTGATGTGGGAATTCATCATAGACTCTAACAATCTGAGTTGGAGGAACTTAGGAATGATGCCTATGAAAGTTATAAGATTTGCAAGGAAAAGACCAAAGCTTTCCATGATAAACACATTCTACGTAAATCTTTTACAATTGGTGATAAGGTCATAAGATACAACTCTCGATTGCATCTTTTTCCTGGTAAACTTAGTTCCCGATGGGATGGCCCGTTTATTATCCATAATGTATATTCCCATGGGAATGTGGAGATTTTGAATCCAGGAATAGGGGTAATTTCGAAGGTTAATGGTCAGCGTTTGAAGCCATCCCTCGAGTTTTCTACTACTAGTAGTGAAGAGGTCATGAATCTCCATGAACCTCTTTACACTGATGACTAACTTTTAATCAGGTATGACCCCCTTGCATTGTCTTTGCTTTTAATTCTTTCCATGCATTGAGGACATTGCATGACTTAAGTGTGGGGGAGGGAAACTAGTTTCTGCTTTTTTTTTTTCTACTTTGTTTTATTTGTTTTTCTTTTTGTTTTTTTGAGCTTGCTAAGGATGAAGTCCTACTTTGCCTTTTGGCTAATGATCATACCATTCGATTGCTTGATGTATGAAAATAAAAGTTTTAACTAAGGTACCCATTTTGAACGTATAAAACCCTGTTGAGAAGAAAGAAACAAGTATGTGTCTTGAGATGGGACTTCTTTTTGAAAAATAAAAGACCCCTGTTTTATGGTGATGGACCATATGTAAGTTTGTGGGTTCCTTGTACTTTTGATTTGGAGTTGAGACCTTCTTTTTAATTTGGCATGGGTTGACAAATGCACAATTTTAAATGAAATGTGAAATGTGAAATGTGGTATAAAGAAGAATAAGAGTTGATTCCCTTGGAACTAGACAGGGCATTGCGCCTCAGGAAGCGTGGTGTCTTGATCGAAATTCCTTAGGAGGAAACTTCTGAAGTAACTCTAGCATCACTGCCTTTGTGGGCATATGCAAAAAGCGAAGTTACATAGTAACTTGGGTGTTTGGTGTTTGCTCCACCATGTCATTCAAGCCAAAAGTAGTGGAGTAGAATAGAGTTTATTAGTGAAAAAAAAGGAGAAAAAACTGTGCAAATGTCATTATTGCTTGGTAACATGTTTGGTCAAAAACACTCCAACACTTTAGTCATTGGTTCCCTATTTCTTCACAAGTGGTTTTGCCTTAAGATAAGGATGTTTTGGAAGAGCCGAGGTGAGTTCCAAATTAAGAAATATGCTAGTGCCTGGAATTGATAAAGGGTAATAAAAGTTCAAGTGTGGGGGTCCCTTGTAAGAGAAATTATCTTTGCTCTGGATCAGTATGAGCCTTACCTTTAGGGTAACTTAGGGGTTTAAAGGCTTGTTGCACATGCTAAGTGCAACAGTGATTCCTACAAAAGTGAGCTAGGTTTTTTGTCTTTATTCTTTTTCTTTCTGTTTTGCTCGAGGACTAGCAAAGTCTAAGTGTAGGGGAATTCTGATGAGCACATTTATGTGTGAAATCTAGGGTAGTAAAACATGCATT
>NW_024868465.1:53363-101425 GCF_013358625.1 Macadamia integrifolia
AGAAGAAAAATAAATTAGAAAAAAAAAAGGAAAGAAAATAAGCAAAAAAATTATAGGAAATTTCTCAAAGTTTATTTCTCTCTTCTCTCTCCTCCACCTTAGCACTTTTGGTCTCAAAAGATCTCACAATCAATTGTGGGTTTCTCCCTTTTAGGAAAGAGAAATTTGTTACCCTACCTCCCTGTTCCCTATAAATACAACTCATGTAAGAGGAGGAGAGACAATTCATTCTTCTTCTAGCTTTTTTTAGTTGCTCTCTCTTTCTCTTGCTCTCTCTTTAGTTTTAGTTCTTCTTTATCTTTTCTTTAATCACTTTTGTAATAGTTTTTTTTATTTCAATTAATGCAAGCACTCTTTTATTTTTATTCAGCCCTTTTATGTTTATGATTTACGCAATTGAGTTGTAATTTTTTAAGTTATAGTTCTAGGCTTAGATCTAGGTGACAAGATCACGAGCCGTGGAGTAATTTTTTTTTCAAGATTTGTTTTCTCTAGTACTAGAAATTTCAGATTTGGTTTATTCTAGATCTGGTTTTTAGTACTGGTAGTATCTCAAATCAATCAAGTTTTCAGTTCGAGGGTTGAAGTTCAAGTAAGTAGGCTCCTTCAGTAGTCTTCTCTCCCCCCCTCTCATTTCCTCTTCTGACTACCCTTTCTTTCTTAATTTAGGATTTTAATTTCAGTCGTTACATTATTGCTATCCCTTTCCCCCAACGATCATGGCTAGTGTATGTGTTGGCTTTGCCCCTCCTAGTCATAGAACCATCAATTTATTATTTTTATTTTAATTGTCTCCCTTTCCCTAAAGCCAAGTAGAGTAACCCTTATAAGAGTGACTCTCTGGTCAAGTAGGGAAGCTCATTTTATGATACATCCCTCGAGCTAAGTAGAGAAACCTACTTGTGAGTCTCTCTCTAGGTTTATCCCCTTTCTTTTACTTTATTTTTATTTTAGTATTTTTTTTCTTTATTATTTTTCTTTAATTGCGTGGGTTGTTTATTTTCAGTTATTTATTTATTTAATTTTAATTACGTGGCTTGTGTCTTTAAATTCTTAGTTGACGAATGGTTAGGACGTTATTTTAGATACATATGTTTAGGACGGTAATTAGAATTAGATCACAACCATTAATCGGTTCACTTTCGCATTATTAAAAGAAATAAAAAAATAAAGTGGCTGCTCTTCCTGTGTTCGACCCATAGCTACACTGATCCGTACGCTTGCGGTTACATATTAAATCTCAAACACTTAGTCCAAGGTTTATAGGACCGTATGATGTACTAGAGAGGATTGGACTAGTAGCTTACCGGATAGCCTTGCCACCAAAGTTGGAAGGTACATATGATGTCTTCCATGTATCATGTTGAGAAAGTACATTTTTGACCCGACTCATGTCTTAACTTATATACCTCATGAGTTGGATGAGGACTTTACCTATGTGGAGTATCCGAAGAAGATTGTTGATCGAAAGGATCATATTCTTCACAACCGCACCATTTTCTTCGTCAAGGTGAAATGGATGAACCACCCCGAACAGGAGGCATCCTAGGAGCAAGAAGATGAAATGATGAAGTAGTATCCTGGATTGTTTGATTTTCCAGGTATATTCAATTTTGAGGATAAAATTCTTGTTAGGTGGGGGGGGATGTTACACTTGTGCCCTAATCTGGTCTAATTTGAAATTTATTGTGACAGGCCTCAGATTGGAGATCGAAAGTACAAATGGGTTTTGGCTCGTGGCTGCGCATTGTCGAAGGGGTAGAGATGACCCCACATGTTCGTGCATTGCGTGCCTATCTAACTGGAGGGGATTCATACCTTTCGATCCCAAACGATAAGTGACCCCGAATCCGCACACTTGATTTACAACACGTATCATAATTATCGAAAGGTCTTAGGCATGTCCAAGGGTAACCACCCGTGCGAGACCAACCATGGGACAGCAAGCTGTCTTGACCACTGGAAACAAGCCACCAGAAGTAGCATGGGCATGAATCCAGTGCCTATTTTCTGCTTATTTTAGGATTCTTGAATTCCCAACCCTTTGTTCACACTTTCATTAGATTAACAACCAATGATCCATCCAAAGGTAGTCTGCTTAATGATAAGGAGTGGACACGGTTTTGATGCCCCTAGTCCACTCAATGTCATAAGCGGGAGATTCATATAAATGGCCTGTCAAAAATATTCCCATAAGACATTCCATGTAACAAAGTCATGCTTTCCTTGCGCTTTTTCCCACTAGGTGTCCTTCCTCCTAATTTTCTCAAGACTTCTCGGGACTTTATGTGACTTTGACGGGATTGCCCCTGAGTCACGTATTTAGACTTTTTTTTTAAGGAGGGGCAACTCTTATCTGAAACCCACTTAGGAAAGTAATTCTTTATGACAGGAATATAATATAGAAAAATTCCTTTTCAAGACCGCAAACAAGTTCTACAGTTAGCTTGTGATGCTCCTAGCTTCTTCATCTATTTTCTACATGATGCTAAGTATACAGTGAATGCAATAGGACTGACAAGGCTTCCTTGACAGGATCTATATACACAAGGTACATGATCTTATTGATATACCAGTAGGAATGAGATTAAGGGGTTGACTTCCTTGCCTATTACTTGTGACTACACACGAGGTTAAGCAACCGGCCACTTGGTAGTGGAACCGTAAGTGGTTGTGTGCAAAAGTGTAATACGGGAATACCATTATCCGATCTCAGAATGTCATAAAGTGCACAGACCTCCCCGAGGGTACTGGTACAATTACGAACATCCTCGTTGTTTAATAATACCCCACATCCTTATATAGGAAGCAGGTATCATTTGCTCTCAGAGTACTCTCCATGACATGACATGTGCTGACCTCCCTGAGGGTGTGGGCATGATAGGGATTCCCTTGCTAAATGATTTCACTTCGAGCACAATGCATGATGCGGTTAGTGAATACAATTACAAACATGGGGTTAGCCAAACATGTTCTCAAACAGATGCGGTGGAAAATGTTATCGCATTTAAAAGTAGCATCTAATATCGGAAGCTTAACATTTTTCCCTTGTGGAGTTGCCACTGTGAGGGTACCGGCCAGAGGATATGCATGCCTTCCTCCCTTGTGTGGAGGGGAGAAAAAGGCTGGCATTGATTCCATTCATAGGGGAGGAGAAAAAGGCTAGCATTGATTCCATCCTCTCTCCTTTCTTTCTCTTTCATGAGGGAGGGGTGTGCGTGTGTGTTTTGCTTGTGGACCCCGTACCGCCGTATCGCCACTCAGAGGTACATGGAGGCCTATTTCGTAAGAATATAAAATTCATTATTTAAGAAGGGGGTTTGATGATGGTCCAATACGGGGATTGGGATCATACAAAAGGGTTTGGAGTTGTCACCTAGGATGATGGGCCTAAGACCCAGGGGTGGGCCCAATTCCTAAGAAAAGGGCCCGATTATTGGTCTAGTCTAGAGATTTAGGGTAAGTGTCAGGTTGTAGAATTGGGAAGGTGTTATGCACCCAATCTACCCGGTTCAACTAATCTTTTTACTAGATGCTTGAGAATAAACATTTTTCACAATTATTCCTATTCCACATATATGGCTAAGTTATCACACATATATACATTAACTGAATTTAAATGACTATGTACACTAAAAAAAGGTATATATAAAGTCTACATGTTGCCAATTCAGTTGAGAAACTATACCTGAACTTAACCCCTGTTTTGGGTCAGGAGGGGTGGGCCCCTAATTAGTACTGGTTCGAACTATCTTTCGGATTCTCCTGGGCTAGGGGAAGATGGTCTTAACCTCCAAATTTCTTTCTTGAGAGATTTTGATTGTGATGATATTCGGGCAGAGTTTTGGCTAGGAACAGTTACTTTTGGATTTGGATTTGGATAGCTTCGGCTAGGGAAGGTTGTTTCTGGATTTGGATTCGGATAGGGCTTTGGCTAGGGAAGGCTATTTTTCAAAGGGGTGGCGCTTTGACAGAGCTTCCGCCGGGGATAAGTTATGGGCAGGGGAAGATGGTCTTGACCTCCAACTTCCTTTCTTGAGAGATTTTAATTGTGATGATATTCGGGTAGAGTTCTGGCTAGGAACGGTTACTTTCGGATTTGAATTCGGACAGAGCCTCAGCTAGGGAAGGCTATTTTTAGATTTGGATTCGGATAGGGCTTTTTCTAGGAAGGCTATTTTTGAGCTTCAGAAGAGGTGGTACTCTGGCAGAGCATTCGTTGGGAATGACTATTTCGAGAAATATTCCAAAGGCACTTGGACAGAGCTTCCGCTAGGAACAACTATTTTTGGAAAGAAATGGATTGACCTAAAAATGGATTGAAGATCCCCAAAGCCCCAAAGAACACTTTAAAGATCCGAATAGAACTCTGGATCTTGACAAAGATCTCTTCGTAGACCCGAAGATCCTCAAGGGGGGAGAGATTTCTACTTCTAGTAAAAACCAAGAACACTCAAAGGAGGGAGGCTAAGAACATACTATTTCTAGTAAAAACTGGATTGGACTAAGAACTTGGATTGAAGATCTTCAAAGTCCCAAAGAACACTTCGAAAATCCAAACAAGATTTCGGATCTTGACGAAGATCGCTCTGAAGACCCTAAGAAACTCAAAGGGGGAGGAGAGGACGAGAGGACGAGAGAGGGCAGAGCTTTACTTCCTAAGGGGGGTTGTGGGGTAGTTGTTGGTGTGTAAAATCCAAGGAGGGGGTATTTATAGGATTTCCGAGCCAATGGGGAGGAGGGTGAATTTTTAACCAATGGGTAAAAGGGGGTTTTTGGACTAAAGTGGGTGAAGAAGGTTTTTAACCAATGGTCAAAAGAGGGTTTTTGGACTAAAGTGGGTGAAGAAGGTTTTTAACCAATGGACAAAAAGGGGTTTTGTGGACTAATGGGAGGAGAGAGAGTTCTTAGCAAAAAGTAGGTTTTTGGATTAAAGTGGGTGAAGAGGAAATCTCTTCACCCATGGGGCCAGTGAAACACCAATCCCGACCATTGACGGCGGCACACAAGATTGGGCTGAAGTGCATCAGGTATGGCCTACACAGCTGCACAGAAGGGCAGGCAATGTGCACAGGGTGTGTGAGCAGTTGCAGGGGTGTGTGGCACATAGCGCACGGCTAGGCACAAGCTAGGCACAAGGGTGTGCAGGTAGTGGCTGTGGTGTGCGGCACATAGAGCGTGGCTGGGCAGTATGCACATGGTGTAGGCAGTAGCTAGCGAAGGTGCCAGCAGTAGTCAGTGGGGGCTCAGGCAACAGCCATTGAGGGTGCTAGTAGCAACCAATAGGGGCACCAATAGTAGCCAATGGGTGCGTGGACAGTAGCCAGCAGGGGCGCATGCATGCGGGCTAGGCAGCAACCAGTGGGGGCATGTGCATGTGGGCTAGGCAGCAGCCAGTGTGCACAACATACATGTTGGTTGGCCTGTTGGCCAACGCATTCAGCATGCATGTGGGTTGGCCTGCTGGCCAACACGTTCAGCATACGTGCGGGCTAGCCTGTTGGCCAGCGCAAGCAACTCACGTGCGATGAAGGAATTTTCTAGTGATGATTACGAAAAATCCGACGGTCTGATTTTGACGTGCCATATATTGTCAGTTTGGGGCATTTAAGTAGGTAGGGAATTTTTCCAGGTTTCCAGTAGGCTTGCCAGTGTGCACGACATACATGTGAAAAAATGTAATTTTTTGGAGATGATTATGGGAGATCTGATAGCTTGATTTTAACGTGTCATGTATCATCAAAATCATATTTCTGAGAACTATCCATCTATATGGTCATTTTGACCAGATTCCTTAATATATAAAATGTCAAATTTGGACCCTCTTCTCTCCCGCATGGGGGTTTCCATGGTTTTCATATAGGTGGGGAATGTTTCATGGTTTTCTTAGTCAGTCATCATCTCTGTTGATTAGAAGTCGAAAGTCACATCTAAGATTCACATTTCATCATAGCCAAAGGAAGATGACAAAATTGGGTGTCTACACACACGCCATTGGCACCACAGTAAGTGCATCATCATCTTAAAAAGTGGTGTATACGTGGGATGAGCTTTCAAACTCGCTCAGTGAGAGGTGGGGTTCAAAAGTACATCTAAGCAAAATAGTTTCAGTAATAATTTATGACACATGATTACAGAAATTAAACAAATAGTCCATGATGCTCGTGATGCAATTCATTTATTTTATCATCCACCTAACAATACAACTATATCTAGTAAATGCTACTACGGCACATTGGTTGTATCCCTCATCTCGGAACCGCCATTGACTACGCAGGGATACAAACCCTAGTCGTGAATAGAAGCCTGCCAGTCCCCGTATGTGTCCATGGGTCACCCAGCGAACCCCTGATAAACCCCTCTTGGCTGTCATGGTACCGATACCAATCATCAGCCCCACCTAACAAGTTCCCGCCTCTAGCAACAATTACATCGTACCGTAGGTGTGGCATTCCGAAAAGGCACATCGAGCACACCACAATGGGTTATCCAATACCTTAACCCCTGTTGGCAAGGGTTCGTAGCATAGAGAGTGATACCTAACCACATAGATGCTACATGCCTTCATAATGATACAGTTAGTAAGAATTACATGATACCAGTAACACATTGGCCACAAAGTGTAATCCATCTCCAAATACAGTCCTCGGTACACGATATCGATAACACATCGGCAACAAAGCGTAACCCGCGACCGTTTACCTAATCCAACATGCATATAATAGTTAAGTATGGATTAGGTAACACAGGTACCAATCGTCGGCCACGAAGCATATCCATTTTCAAATGTAGTCCCGAAGCACACGATACTGGTAATACATTAGCCACAAGGTGTAATCTGTGACTACAACTAACTCTAATGCACATAATCAATACATGAATGCAACAAGCATACGGAAATCACTGCACTGGTACCACTTCGGCCACACCAGATTTTGTCTCATACATACAACAGACACATGGTGATCACGGTACCGATACCACCTCGGCCACACCAGATCTTACCATACATTTCCATAACATTTCATATTAATTCAGTAAAAATGTAACATGTGATAGCATACCATCATCATTTGAGCAATTAATAATCATGCATAACCCTACACATGTGAGCAGTTCTATAATAATAAAACAATCTAAAAAATAAAGCAATCATCCCTCACCTTGTTTATGCTCATGTGTGTTAGGGTTTAAATACGACCACCAGTCGATCAACTCAATTTTGACTTTGAGGCTCATACACGTCACTGTCCTAGATAGAAAGGCAACCGTACATCAACATGTGTCAAAAACACAGGGAGGGGCCCATATGGGTCACCCCCAAAGGGTACAGACAAAGTCCATCAGTGACAGTAATGTCACCGGAAATAGACACCTCCCATCGAAAATATCAGTGTTATTTTTGGTGGCGGTGATAGAGAGCTCCTAAGGCTCCGGGGTTCAATGGAAACAGCCCACCGAAAGTAGGCCCAGTATTTCCGGTGGCTTGCTTCCGGTGGCAATATAGCAATTATCCAGTGAATTGGGCCTTTTTAGCTCAAGCCCGATCGTCAGGATTTATTCCGTGGAGTTTATAGGGGATGTTCCTAGCATCATTCTAAGCTAATAAAATTCTGCTTCCACAAAGCCATTTGGGAGATACGTTGATCGAATAATTGAAACCCTAGGTGGTCATTTGGTCATTCTTGTTGTTGAAGTTCACCGGACTTGGTTTGAGCTTGGTAATGGCACCAGGGACATGAAATATGCATTCCCCGAGCTCAACATGGTTTGAGCACCAAAATTCCATCCAAACCTAGCTTAACCTAGGTCAAAATGGAGAGAGAGAGTTGTATGGGAGGTTGTACTTACCTCCGACTGGGATTTTCGACAACGATGTGGCTCCGGGACCCACGGACACCGAAACCCTGAGAGCAGCCTGTTTGCTCACTGAAAACAGTCACCGGATTCAGGCCCAAGCTGTTTTCGATGGCTTATTTTTGGTGGTCAAGACAACATACTGTCTTGACTGGTTGTTGTCTACCAGCTGGCCTTGCACAGGTAGTTACCCTTGAACGTGCTCATAGTCTTCCCGAAATATTGGTACGTGCCGGGATTAATGTGTGGTGAGTAGGGTCACTTACTGTCTGGGATTGGAAGGTACGAATCCCCTCTAGTTGGATTGGCACGAAATGCACAAACATGTGGGGTCATCTCTTCTGCTTCAAAAATGGGTGGCTGTGAGCCAAAACCCAGATGTACTCCCAATCTCCTATTCGAGACCTATCACAATAGTTCAAATTAGATCGGGTCAGGGCACAGGTGTAACAGTCCGACCTCTATTGCTCATTGCTAGTGCTATACAGTCATTGTTGCTCTCACACATTCGAGGTTGGATTCGGTCTGATACAGGTTAAGGGAGTGGGGGAGTGAAGTGAGCTGAGAAGTGTACTATGAGAGAGAGAAAGATAATTAGAAAAATCTCTATTTATCTGCAACAATGGAAAGGGATTTGAAAGAAATAATTCATAAGTTTTTACCGATTCAGATTTAGATACCCATAGAAGATTATATCCTTAGAAACAATTTGGCAAACAAATGATATCACTTACATTGCATAAGATGAAAAGAAAAAAGCTTTAATTAATTGAAGCCATCGACAACTTGGACTCTTAATTAGCGATAACGATGTAGGGAGCCTTAGAAGTCCGATCTAGCAGCCACGACTCTGTAATTGCCATGGAATTGGATCAACTTCTTTTTTCATCCATTATATCATTGAAGAAATCATAAATAATTAGAAATTAAATGAAAACAATTTAACATTTAGACTTGAGATGAGTTTTTATAAACAAATTTAACTTCACCAGTCGACTCCAAGTAGTCCTTCACAAACCTACACCACAAAAGCCCCACCCCCCTATAGACACCCAAATTTGTCACCCACCCAAGCAATGATGCCATACAGGGAATGACCAAGGTTTGTGCTTCACATTGGAAGGGAATCTAGGCCTTTGGTGATGATCCAGATGATGGTAGTAACTCGAGAATCAACCTAAAACCCTAATCTAATATGAAACACATAAGTGGCCCGAATTGGCTCAAAAACCTAATACAACTTGAAACCCTAATTCGGCCTCGGGCCAATTTCAGGCCCGTTCTTGTGGCACTCGAGTATAGCATATTTTATATTGATGAATTGATTTCAAGTACTCTTTAATGGTGTGGGGACGGCATGAACAATAATTATCGGAACCCCCAAGCTGACAAATGGGCAAAGACCTCTCATTGCTATTCTTGATCTTCTTTTAGCAAACAAGGAGATCAAAGCGCACAACATTGAATAGTACTCAAAAAGATGACTTTGACAATATATCGCATGTGAAAATCAGACCACCGGATCTCTCAGAATCAACCTTGAAAGTCGAAACGGAGATTAATAAGCCCAATTTTGACCCTATTTGGCCCAGACCCACATTGGGACCAAATGGCCCTGTACAGCTGTAAATGGCCCCATATAGGACCAAATGGCCCTTTACAGGACTAAACAGGTCCAAACGACCCCGTATAGGTCTGAACGGCCCTGTACAGGACCAAACGGCTCGTAAGATCTTTACCTAAAAAGGAAATAAAAAAGAGAAAAAAAATAAATAAATGTAAAAACTATTTTCTAAATAAAAAATATGTTGTTTTTGGAAACTTTTTGAAATGGGTCCGTCAAGGTTTTGAGGACCCGCTGAGTGCAAATAAATAAATTAGTTGTTGTACATTTAAAACATGAGAAAAATCTTTGTTGGATGTTTAACACCTACAGGCCTGTGAGGCCTTGATTGTAAACCCATGGACTCATTTTCGAAAACTGTAAAGAGGAGGGGTTGACTCCTATAAATAGGGTCTTCTTCTCCCATATTAAACACACCAAGACGTAGGAAAAAATATGGAAAAAAATTCAAGAGTGGGAGAATAGAAGAGAAAAAGGGAGAAAAGAGAGAAAAGAGAGAAAAGAGAGAAGGAGTTGGTTGAAGAAATTCCTCCACCCTCAAGGAGCGCGCCAAAGCTTGGAGAGCTACTGAAGGCTTAGATTCCTCGAAGGAGAGGAGTAAGTTGCTGAGGTCAGTCCCATCTAAGCCAGGGTCCTCACCAGTGCCGCCGAAGCATCAGTCAGGGTCCATCACCTCTTGACTTGGAACAGGGGTCAAGGCTAGGTATATCTTCTAACAGAGTCGGAATAATGTAGATTCTTTATTAAAGAGCATGTATAATAATGTATATTAATAGTTTAGTCATGCATGTGGGTTAGGATACAGGATGGGGAATATTTGAAAAACCAGCATCTAATAGGAAGACCAATTTTACTAGGTGAAATGGGTGCCTAACACCTTCCCAACTTTATAACCTAGAACTTACCCTAATCTCTGGACCAGACCAAGTCAATCTTGGGTCCATTTTGACTAATTGGACCCACATCCCATGTCCTAGGCCCTAAGCCTAGGTGGCCACTCCAAATGTTTATTTTTAGAATATATCCGAGGCGGATAGCCCTGTGAAATAGGCCCCCCATGTGCCCTTGAGCAAGGACGCGATGGCCTGCGGGAGAGCATAGGCTCTCGACCACCGCCTCCATAAACCCACCCAAAAAAAATAATAATCTAATTACAACTTCCATGAACTGGAATTACCAAGTAATTTATAATTCCAGTGTGTAATTTCATTTCTCCCTAACCCCCGTCCCACCGTCCCCCACTCCCAAAAAAAAAAACTCTTGATACATGGTGTAGGAGTCGAGAGGGGCTATAGAAAGCGTGCTAAGCCCTATAAAAGTTGTAGAGGAACAGTTCCAAAAATAAAGGCTGCAAAAAAAGGGTTACCAGAAAAATGGAAGAAGACATAAGAGAGGAGCGGGGAGGGAAAGGATCAACCCAGTAATTGGTGGAGTTCAAATGTCAAAGGGAATTATGCTCAGAGAGAGAGAGAGAGAGAGAGAGAGAGTATGTGTGCTTTTTTCCCACTCATGTTCTTGTTTAATTGAATGTTTTGTTCAAAAGTACCATTACTGAGGTCTACAACTCTTGAGGCCTTTTGACCCAAAGTTATAAACAGCATCACGAATAACTTCAATTTCAGGAAGGCCTTGCGAGGTAGGCACTTTAACATCCCTCTAACTAGATGCTTCTGTTTGTTCTCTTGGACCAGGATCTGAAACACCCACACCATTATCTGTTGGAGCTGACTGAGGGACACTACATAAAAAAGATATCATGTTATTTATTCCTATAAATTCAAAAGTGTGATCATGGGATGAATAAACAACCTCCAATGAAGACATTGCTCTACGACTCCCTAGAGGTTTGGAAGTGGAAGAAGATTCATCACTGGGCTGGATATACCCGAGATGTATGTGCAAAAGAGGCCAAGTTGAAGGTAGCCAAGTTCTAGGCATAAAGGCCCTTCAGCAGGCAGTCAAGCAGAAGTCTCGGAGGGGGTATCAAAGGATATAGAAGAAACATATTCTTCTTCCATTGGACTAATTTCTAGAGCTTTGAAGGAGGAGATATATCCATTCTAATATCATATAAAGTGCAAAAGTCTCTTTCAAATGTTGAACAATACTTGGTGTGCAAAGTATAAAAAAAAAATATATCAATGACGTAAAGTTTTTCTTAAGAATTTGGACCTCATCAATGAAGAACGAAATATAAGGATTTCCTTCAGCAGAAATCTGATCTGTGGACAAGATAAAACCAATCATTCACTCATAGATATGTACATTCAAAAAAAAAAAAAAAAAATCTCAAATTCAAGTATGAATCCAAGACTAAAACCTGTCTGTAATCTCTTCACAACTCTTGAGATGATTATTTGGTTATCTGAGAAACAAAATATGGACATTCAATCAATGAATTGCAACAGAAACATGAGATACACATAGGACAGCAGGAGCAGAAAAAGCTTACCCATCAAGAGAGAACTTAGCATCCAAATTCCAAGCATCAATTTCAAATGTTTCTAGTAAAGTAACAGCGAAAAACCGAGCGTGAGTTGCATCTTCTGGTAGATTAACATATCTTGAACCAAAGATAGTGTTTATTATCCACCATATCATATTGATGTCACACCATAGATACTGTTGCATATCCACTGCCATCTAAATCGTCCCTAAAGGGATTTTCTTTGCGAGAAAGGTATGTGAGTCGTACATCTTCAAGCTCTGAGGCTTCGACATTAGATTTCTGGTTTTGTCGACTTTATTCCTTCTTTGGTTTCTGATTTTAACTATTGATTAAGAAACTAAACGCAATTAGGAAAACAATTCGGAAGGGAGAATTTTTACCCAAAAAAAAGGGGGGAGAAAGAATATAGAAAGTTATAGATTTTATTTTCTAGTGTAAATATATAATAACATAAATTGTGGTAAGATAAAAGGAGAAAGGAAGGTGTGTGTGTGTGTGGAGAGAGAGAGAGAGAGAGAGGGAGACTGTAATACCCTACTTCTTAAACCCGGTCTGATTACACGATTGACCTGGTTTAACCATACAGGACCCGAACCGGAGAGAGTTAAGGCAGGTTCCTTATGGACCATGATGGCAAAGGTGACCTTAAACACAGGCTGGCCAGACAAGTCCGATCCAGTGCCAGAGGAGACGGGAGTACCCAAGCTGTGTACATGCACATATCATAAGTCTATGTATGGATAAAGCAGGTATGTAGCCGTATCTTATGGCGCATACGTATATTACATCTTACGCCAAGAGTGAGATTCGTACCAAGAGTCGAACTCTGTCAAAATCCCACTTGTTGGCCAAGTTTTGGCCCTCAAGTGGGTGGTCACAGGTGGGCGCATCCACCCACCTGAGTGACCCACCCATGTGATTACTTAGTTGTTTTAGAAAGTATAAATAGCATTTATGAGTTTCCATTTTCTCATTTATGTCATTCGGGTGGTTGGTGAAAAGAGTAAAGAGGAGAGAGAAAAGGAAGGAGAAAAGAGAACGGAGAAGAAGAAAGGGTAGGAAGAAGAAGTAGGGGAAGGATTAAGCGGCGCCGAGGCTTGATCTTCCCATTCCAATGCTGGAAAAGTGATCTCCAATATGAGATCTACGTTTAGAGGTGAGCAAAGATTGGGTTCCTTAAACTTTCACCATACCCAAGTAAAACCTTTGATTTGTGTAGAGTTTCTTGAGGTCTTGTAAATCCCCCTTGAGATGATGAATCTAAGGCTTAATTGATGGTTTATGTGTTGATTTTGAAGGATTTGAAGAAGTGTTTACAAGGTTGAAGAAGCATTGGTGATTTGAAGTGATTTTGGGGTTTTGAAGGAGTTCTTGAGCAAAGAAGGTAAGATGGCTTTCCATTCCTTAAATATAACCTAGATCTAGGTTAAAACCATCTTATGAGACCTTGAATGTGTGAAGAATGGGTTTGGAAAAGCCCCATTTGATTCCCCAAAGGTTGGGGAAAGTTTGGGAAAAAATGGCATTTTCCCGCCAAGACCGGTGGGCCAAACCGGTGGGCCAAATGGCCCGCCTGAGGGCACCTACCTGAGAGGGCAGACCCTCGGGGCCAATCGGCGGGCCCAACTGGCAGGTCGATCGACGAGCTAACCTACCCACCGGTCTTAGCAAGACCCTCGGGCCCAACAGGCAGGTCGACCAGCGGGCCGACCTACCCGTCGGTCATGACTGGTGGGTCATGATAGGTGGGCTGTCCGACCCACCTGAGAGGCTCCCAACGTGAGTTTTACGTCCGAACGAACCCAAAACGGATGTGTGACATTCTTTTAGGATTCTAAACATGATTTTAGCATTGGGTCGTGTTAATTTTGATCCCAAAATGGTGAAATGCTAACCCCATTCATTTATGTTAGGTTCACCAACAAGTACGCTTCTCACACCGGATCTCACCCGTACTGAGCGTGAGTCCTTGTACACTACAAGTAAGTGGGGAGAGGACGTTTGGCCTTATTTTAAGGCTTGTTGTACATCATTCCATTGTATCTAGATTAGCCATGTCATCATGCAAAGTATATGTAGCTTGGCCATCCTCACATTATCTTATGCCATGTGTGTTGTGATTATTTTCTCAATGTTAAATGATGATGTGCTTATGAGATGAATGTTGACATCATTATGCATAATGCATTAATAGACTAGATGCCGTAGTCGGCTTGGAAACGAGTGCATTGGTGGCCCGTGGAATGGGACGCGGAGGCACTATGCAATCGTACTATGTCATATAGGAGCATGCGGTGTAGGATTATCACCTTCCCATGCTATGACCCTTCCCAATAGGGGTTGAGGTGTTAGGTTACCATTTGGGGGGGAAGTAGTGGTCGCGGTTGTCGGGTCACTGTGGCGGTTAGACATATGCCCGGATGGTTATTAGGACAGTCGGAAACCCCGATGGTATATTCAAGAGGTCCAATCATACTGCTTTTAAATTGCTGGAGTCAGCACCTTTAATTTTTATCATTTACTTTATGTTGAGAGCCAGTGGTCGGCATGTTTTACTTTTTCGAGTACTCACAGTGGGCCTTCTCTGACAGCCCTATGGGCGTATCACGGGATGGAGTTCGCGGCTCGTACCCAGAGTATACGCGCACTGTGGTTGTAGTAGCACTAAACCAAAGACTTAGTAATGTTGATTAGGTGGAAGTGATTAAAATGGATTGCATAGCATATAGTGCATATGGTTGTGATTTGTTGTGTAGACTGTTGTGTGGTCCTTCTTTTCACTTACTGAGCTAGTGAGCTCATCCCACGTGTGCACCTCTTTTAGATGATTTTGCAGGTCATCAACCCGAAGAGCACGGGTCGGGCCCCACAGTTGAATTCCTTAAGAGGATTGGTGGGTCCCCGAGGAATTAGAGCATGGCACGGATTGCTCGTGCGAGGGTTGTGCTGCGGGACCGCAGCTCTGATGCCGAGCTGAGCTTAACTGTTGATACCGAGCTGAGCTCTTCTTTTGATACCGAGCTGAGCTCTACCTTTTGATACCGAGTTGAGCTTTACCTTTGATGCCGAGCTGAACTCTACTTTTGATGCCGAGCCGAGCTATACCCTTTGTGTTTTTGATGATCCCTTTTGTGTACTTGATATGTATATTGTATTCTTTTATGTAAATATCATGCCAGCGGACCCACATGTACTTAACTATGTATTACAATTTGGGTATCAAGTATAATGGGAATATTTACAGGAAAATTTAAGTCTTCTGCTGAACTGATGAATACTTTCTTAGTTGTGTGTATGCTGTGGTTGGATACTGTATCAGATGATCCTGGTAGGTTTGGGTTAACCGGTGTTAACCCGGTCACTGGCCCGGTTCTGTGTGAACGGAGTGTGACAGAGACAGTGGAGGGCGTGAGAGTTTGAGATGATAATATGTAATTGATTTTTTTTAGTAGAAAGGGCATGAGAGTTTGAGAGAGAGTGGAAGGTGTGTGAGTTTAATAAAGAAACTAATTTTAAGTGAATAAAGAAACTATTATTTAAAAACTAATATTAGTTTCTAAATATGAGAGAGAATAGAGAAAGAAGGAGAGAGTGAGTGGAGGGCATGAGAGTTTAATAAAGAAACTAAAACTAAATGTTTAAATGAGTAAAGAAACTAATATTTAATTATAGAAAAGATAGTGTTTATTGTCTGCCATATCATATTGCTGTCACACCATAGATACTATTGCATATGCACTGCCATCCAAATCGTCCATAAAGGTCTTTTCTTTGCGAGAAAGCTGTCTGAGTAGAACATCTTCAAGCTCTAATAAGGCTTCGACTTTAGATTTCTGGTTTTGTCAATTTTCTTCATTCTTTGGTTTCTGATTTTTATCATTACAAAGAACACAGATGGTGAAATTATAAAAAGGAAAGAGGAAATTAATTATTGTGCATTAGAGAGTTATTATCGTTTAAGAAACTAAACGAAATTAGGAAAGCAATTGGGAAGAGATAATTTTTAACCCCCCCAAAAAAAAATTGGGGAGAGAGAATATAGAAAGATATAGTCATTATTTTTTAGTGTAAATATAGAATAATATAAATTGTGGCAAGATAAAAGGAGAAAGGAAGGTGTGTGTGTGTGTGAGAAGAGAGAGAGAGAGAGAGAGTAGAGGGCGTAAGAGTTTGAGATGATAATACGTACGTGATTTTTGGCATGAGAGTTTGAGAGAGAGTGGAGGGTATGTGAGTTTTAATAAAGAAACTATTATTTAAAACTTAAATTAGTCTCTAAATATGAGAGAGAATAGAGAAAGAAGGAAAGAGTGAGTGGAGGGCGTGTGAGTTTAATAAAGAAACTAAAAATAAATTTTTAAATGAGTAAAGAAAATAATATTTAATATAAAAAAGATAGTGCTTATTGTTCACCATATCATATTGCTGTCACGCCATAGATACCATTATATATGCACTGCCTTCCAAATCTTCCCTTAAGGACTTTTCTTTGCGAGAAAGCAGTGTAAGTAGAACATCTTCAAGCTCTACTGCTTCGACTTTAGATTTCTGGTTTTGTCGACTTTCTGTTTTGGTTAGTTTCTGATTTTTATCATTACAAAGAACACAGTGGTGAAATTATAAATAGGAAAGAGAAAATTAACGACAGCGCATTAGAGAGTTATTATCGATTAAGAAACTCAACGAAATTAGGAAAGCTAGGAAAGCAATTGAGAAGAGAGAATTTTTAACGCAAAAAAAAATTAAATTAGGGAAAGAGAATATAGAAAGATATAGTCTTTATTTTCTAGTGTAAATATAGAATAATATAAATTGTGGAAGATAAAAGGAGAAAGGAAGGTGTGTGTGTGTGTGTGTGTGTGTGTGAGAGAGAGAGAGAGAGAGAGAGAGAGAGAGAGAGAGAGAGAGAGAGAGAGAGAGGGAGAGAGAGAGAGAGACTGGAGGGCTTGAGAGTTTGAGATGAAAATTAACGACAGCGCATTAGAGAGTTATTATCGATTAAGAAACTCAACGAAATTAGGAAAGCTAGGAAAGCAATTGAGAAGAGAGAATTTTTAACGCAAAAAAAAATTAAATTAGGGAAAGAGAATATAGAAAGATATAGTCTTTATTTTCTAGTGTAAATATAGAATAATATAAATTGTGGAAGATAAAAGGAGAAAGGAAGGTGTGTGTGTGTGTGTGTGAGAGAGAGAGAGAGAGAGAGAGAGAGAGAGAGAGAGAGAGAGAGAGAGTGGAGGGTTTGTGGGTTTTAATACAGAAACTAACTTTTAAGTGAATAAAGAAACTATTATTTAAAAATGAAATTAGTTTCTAAATATGAGAGAGAATAGTGAAAGAAGGAAAGAGTGAGTGGAGGGCGTGAGAGTTTTAATAAAGAAAATAAAACTAAATTTTAAATGAGTAAAGAAACTAATATTTAATATAAAAAAGATATTGTTTATTGTCCACCATATCATATTGCTGTCACGCCATAGATACTGTTATATATGCACTACCTTTCAAATCGTCCCTAAAGGACTTATCTTTGTGAGAAAGTTGTGTGAGTAGAACATCTTCAAGCTCTAAGGCTTCGACTTTAGATTTCTGGTTTTGTCAACTTTCTTTTTTCTTTGGTTTCTGATTTTTATCATTACAAATAACAAAGATGGTGAATTATAAAAAGGAAAGAGGAAATTAATGATTGCGTATTATAGAGTTATTATTGATTAAGATACTAAATAAATTAGGAAAATTAGGAAAGCAATTGAGAAGAGGATTTTTACCAAAAAAAAAAGGAGAGAGAATACAGAAAGATATAGATTTTATTTTCTAATGTAAATGTAGAATGATATAAATTGTGGTAAGATAAAAGGAGAAAGGAAGGTGAGCGTGTAATAGCCAAAAATACGGCAAGTTCTAGACCCGCTTGGGAGATCGGTGAGGTGTCCCCACCAAGAATATGGCAAGTACCAGGGGGTTTGGGAGATCGATGAGGGTGTACAAACTTTAGTCCCACATCGCCTAGGGAGAGATTATTGGGCTTGTTAAAATTCTCAAGCCTTCGTAACATGGTACAACGAGTTTTTAAGTCTTAAGGCTTATGGGCCAAAGAAGACATAATATTATGCAAGGTTAATGGGACCCGGGCATTACAAATGGTATCAAAGAAAACTCCAACAACGTGTGGGTCCACAGTGGAGACCCTATGCCAAAAGGGAAGGAAGTTGTGACACCTAAGAATATGGAAAATATTAGACCCGCCTGAGAGATCGGTGATGTGTCCCCATTAAGAATACAACAAGTACCAAAGGGTTTGGAAAATCGACCTTGAGACTGATGGACCAAAGAGAACAATATTGTGCTAGGTTAATGGAGCCGGGGCATTACAGTGTTTGTGTGTGTGTGATGGAGAGAGAGAGAGAGAGAGAGTTTGAGTTGATAATTTGTAATTGATTTTTTTTAGTACAAAGGGGGTGAGAGTTTGAGAGAGAGTGGAGGGTGTGTGAGTTTAATAAAGAAACTAATTTGTTAAGTGAATAAAGAAACTATTATTTAAAAACTAATATTAGTTTCTAAATATGAGAGAGAATAGAGAAAAGAGGAGAGAGTGAGTAAAGGGCGTCAGAGTTTAATAAAGAAACTAAAACTAAATTTTTTAAATGAGTAAAGAAACTAATATTTAATTAAAAAAAAAAAAAAAACAGAGGACAGAAATATAGAACAAATTAGAAAGACGAAGAAAAATGATAACAATAAAGTTAAGTTATTTAAATGAACAAGAAGGGTAAAGTAGTAACAAAAAAGATTAATCACAAAGTAGGAGAACATACACTTATATAATAGTATGATATATATACATATGACACCCTTTTTTTGGGTGAATATGATACCTTTATTTAATTTTATTAACAACTAATATATTATAAATCATCGAATCAACATGAGGCCATAAAGACAAATAGGTTACATACCTATGACACAGGTCTAATATTCCAATTTCGTGTTTTAAAATATAATTTGAACAATAAAAAAAAAAATAATAAATAAAAATTTTATGGGAAATAAACCCTACCAATTTGATGTAGGAAACACTGGATCAATAAACCAATTGGGAGGGATTGTGAGAGCATATTCGGGACACATCATCAAGGTGATAGCGTGGTCTTCTCGCACCTTCTACAGTCTGAACATACCTATGCTAATAGGATTTTTTTTCCAAAATTTTATTGACATCTGAATGGATTTTGTCATCATAAAATCTCTACGATGAACATAATCGATATTTAATTTTTATCAGTACGAAAGAATCAAAAATAAAAGAAGAAATCCAGACGGGAATAAAAGAGGTAACTTTTATTAATTCATTATTATCAATATTTTATATTCCAAGCAACAACCCTCTGGAATAGAACAAAAGACAACAATATCTTATGTTCTTCGGAGATGCTACTTCCACCTTCATAAAACACTTCTTATTTCACACGTCCTGTAAAGGGACAGTAACGGAAAGTAAACGCCTATGCTTTTCAGCAGACTTTGTGACACACATGCATCTAACTTTCCTTTCTATTGTAGCTGATTAGTTTTGACCAAGGAGAGAATTTTCCTATTCTTTTGTATACAAACCAACTAATCCTCAATGGCAATTATCCATATTTTGATCACAATCTCTATAGTATAACATGTTCGCCATCTCATCGCCGAACACACCACTTCTACCAACATGACCCATCTCCCCCTGCCCACCGAAGGCTGATCGTCCATAAGACCCTCTCTTTCTATATCCATTCCCGCTGCTGATGATGGCCAATGGCAACCTCGCCTTCTCTCTCTCCATCTAGATTTCTCAACTTTGTCTTCAGATTGATGTAGAGGAGCATGAACTAATTTATTAGAATGCAAAGATTATGTTGATGATGGTTGTAGCCAGAGATTCCCATTCTCATGGTGTTAATGGGCTCCTTCCTCAATCTATCATCAATAACAACAGTAAAAATAGCTGGGAAATAATCCAATGCCCTTCCCACATCTACAAAAATCAAAATGCAAAATACAGACCTAATAAAATTGCCAAATTTAAGTACAAATAGACCATAAACTTTCCAAGTAAAGATGAAAATGAATGTATCAGTAAGATCAATTTGACTTTGAGGAGCTTCATCCCCTTGCTCTCTGTAGAACTCTCTCCCTCTACCCCTTCTGTTTTAGGAAATAATTGAATGGGAATGATCCAACAATCTCCTTGTAAATATATATATATATATATATATATATATCATGTTAACTGCTTGAAATAGAGCAGCAGAAAATTACAAAAAATCAATTAATCGGTGATCTGGAAATTTGCAGTGGTGGTGGCATTAAAAAAAATAAAAAAATAAAAATAAAAAAACGATTTGTAGTTGTGGTGGCATAAGCAGAATGAAGGGACTGAATGACGCATCTTCTCTCTCTCCCTAGAAAGATCAAGCCGCTGGAAGCCCTCTGGGGTTGCACGCCCAGGTGCTGGGGTATTTGCCCATGGGATCTAGATCCGCTGCTGGATCTAGATCCGCTGCTGGATCTAAATCCACCCTCTCTAGCCCACCCAACCCCCCAACCCCCCCCCCCCCCCCCCCCATGACCCTAGTGGACTAAAATTCCCTCGCCTAAGGTCCTATAGACCATGTCATGGAACAAGCAAATTACTTTTTTGGATATTTTCCAGTGAAGAAGTTAAACGTATCATTAATATCCCATAAAGTGTCTCTATCTAATTGTAAAAATAGATGGGAATTGGCATATGTACTCATAAACCTTTTCTTATTTCTCTGTCTTCTCTCTCGCTTGTTGACCGACCAACCCTATACAAGTCCATCGTCTACAAGAGACTTGTAAACTTCTCTCTGTCTCTCTCTCTCTCTGCCCAATTTCACACAAAAGGGAACAACCTCAACCAGAGAGCCGTAGGAAACAATTTATCCGTGAGCAGAAGGTAAATCGCTGTACTTGACTTCCTCAATTTTTCTCCAATTTGATACCTTATTTTGTAGCCTGTGATGCTCTAATCGCATAAGTGCAAGTAAGCCCCTATGTCTATTTATACCTATGTATCTATGTATCCTATAAAAAGATGTACGGGTATTTTTTTTCTTTACAATTTGACCCAAATGCCCCCGTTTTCTAATTTAATTACCAATGGCATTATTTTTTTTAAAGGAAAAAAACATTATTTCAAACAACAACCAACATCACACCTGCTCTCTCTCTCTCCTTCTGCAAGTTTCCAATTTACCCAAATACTCCACAATTGCTAATATAATGACCAATCTATCTCATTCACGGCAACCCTATAGTCAAGACTACTCACAGTCTCGTCTACTAGAAAATATAATCATGCCTAAACACCCCTAACCTCCAAACAAATTATGCGCACGAACAATATAAACCTCCCAAGATGAGGTGATTACTCTTAAAAGCCACGAGTAATTACTACAGAGCTCCCCAACGGACACCTATAATTGATGTATATATCCATCTACTACCAAAAGGCATTCAAGGTTGGCACATGTTGCTTCATGTTGGGAATTGCAAAAGCCATAGCCATAGATTCAGCCCAGTTCATTATCAATGAAGTCTTGCTATTTTCCAGATCTGGCTCCTCGAGAAACTGAAGTTGACTAAGCCATTAAAAGAAGGTCAACTTGGAGTTCTTTGCTACCAAGATAAGAGGAAAGTTCTAAAATTTAGCCTTATCATTGATTGGAAGAAGTACCTGCAAGAAAGGACTGCACAAGATATTGCTTGGAGATGCCTAAGGAGGTTGCACGAAGATTTTTTAATGAGGACCCCTGGACACAATTACGTCAGGTTGATAGGATTGACTCACACATCCTTTTACTTGCCTACCTACATCAACCGACAATATTGATTGAAAGATAAGGAACCAGGAGAGTTGGTGAGCTTTTACCCACCCCAAGAACTGTCTCCTAACCTTGTTACCTACCTATCTTTTCTATGGTGGAAAAGTTATGTTCATTCCATTTATTGAACTTGGTAGTAAAGTAGTATGTCATTTGGATTTTTGTGTCATCCCAATTATTCTAATGGAAACTTGAGTTGTGGAATTGATCATTCCTAAAAATTCAAAATTCATAAATAAAATTGGCTTTATAACATCAATAAATCTTCATTCATAAAAAGGTCAAATGCTAAGGAAAGAAGGAACAAACAGGGGAAGGGGAAAAGAAAGAAAAAATATACATGCGTTTTTACTTGTAGGAACTACAAGAACATGTCCCTAAGAAGCAAAATCATCATCTGAACCATATGCTGAATCACCCTCCTAAAATGCAGAGGAGCTCGGAGATGCCAGTCCTGAACTCTCCAGCCTCTGGGCCAAATCTTGAATCAGTGCCTGCTGCTAGGCATTCTTCTGCTGGTAGGAGCTGACTTGACTTTCCAAGGTGACAATCCTTCCGTCCTAAGAAACACAAGAGAGGATAAAAAAGAAGAAAATGAAAGAAAAAGAAAAGAAAGAAAGGCAGAAAATGCCTTGGCAATCATCACCTCATACAAGCCATGATGCATCCTCCTGATCTCAGAATAGACCTCCGGGGACACTTGAAAATAGCATATCAGTCAAAGGAAGTCGAGAATCAATTGAGGGATGGTCAGATACTTACACAGTCATAAGGAATGGGCAGCTCGAGGAAAGCATCTACATCCGTTCTCCGCTTCAAGAGATGAGGGAGGTTAGGATTGGCTGCGTTAGGGTAGCACCAACCTGGGAAGCCGTGGAAGGGGACGGTGGCTATCTTAAGAGACCCACCTGCACTAGTAGAGGGTCTAGTTTGCGAAGGACCAGCAGCACTGATGTGTGACTGAACTGTAGAAAGATCTACATGTCGGGTTCTCCCTGAAAGAACATCAGTCAAGACCAAGGCAGAAAGAAATTGAAGCATGAAGGAAATACTCAAGAAAGGGAAACATACCACTGGACCATCAGGGCTAAGAGGGGTGCATACTGTCTCCTCCTCAAGAAAGGCTTTGTAGTCCTTATCATGGTTAAGCAAAAAATCATCCCATACTCCATCAGCTAAGCTCTCAATCTAGTCCACAGGAATACACTCCGGACAATAAATGGTGGGAGGAGGGAGACAAGGACAGAGGCGTGTCTCGAAATCAGACCATTGGGGTACAACTCTCTCTCCCAAGTACTAGGTATGGCCTCATATGCCCCTAAATAAGACCCAATTCTCAGATAGGTATCTACCCAAACTAGCTTCATTTGGGTTTGGGAAAGTGAGAGGCTGGAATGGCTTCCAAGGGAGCTACAAATCCAAGAAGAAGTAAGTACAGCACAGGACAGAAGGAAATTCAATGATAAATGTGGCATACATTTGTAAGGTCGTTTAGAAGAGAACGACCAGTGGTCCCTAGAGGATAGTGCTGGAACTTGAGTACCCGACTGGTACCCCATCTTGTAGCTATAGGAAAAGGTGATGCTCGAGAATCCCTCAATTTGGGAGCTATAATCTCCAGATGCTCAAAGCACCAGGGCTACTTTTAAAAAAAATCAAAATAAGGAAATGCAACCAGATGACGAGAAATGAGTACAAGGATGAAAAATTACCTGGAGGATGTAGCCTGCTCCCTTGAGACCTCGGTCTCCATAAGATAACAGGTCTAAGGTCTGCAAGAGGTATGCATAGGTGGCCCCGCCCCAATCCCAAGAGTCTATCTCCTAATATTCTGGAGGAAAGCTACCAGGCAAATATCCACCCCTCCTCGAAGGTCACTGAAGAGACACTGACCCACAGCAAACAGTAGGAAAGAGCGGGTCACCTGTGCAATGTTACCAGGGTTTACCCTCAGACCAGTCCGCCACCAACATGCACTGATCTCACCAAGGCGGATATGTGTCTGATCGGTTGTAATGTCAATGCCTGTCAAATCTGCAAACTCCCTGACTGTCGGAACCTAAGGAAGGGTCAAGGGTCTCCTCCCAAATGGTATGTCCGTCAAGGCATAAAGCATAGGGGCTTGATGTTAATTTCGCAAGCAGGAAGATGAAAGGAGTGGGTACTCAGCCACCATCACTCCATCAGGGCCCCTACCAATGCCGGACTGAACTTCCTGGTCTCTATGAAAGCTAATCGACTCAGTAAAGATGAGTTAATCATCTCCTTTAGTCTGTGGGGAAGTATCTTGTACCATGTTCGAACCATATTCGGATGGCCATTTAGGGCCAAGGTTGGTGGTACCCCCCCCTTGGGCTAATAAAGAAGATAACCATAAAAATGATAAATGAAAATATAAAAAATAAATAAAAATAACAAAAAAAAAATGAAAAGTAAAAATGATGAATGTGTAAACAATGAATGAAATATAAGGACTTATCCAAGAGCCCTATACTGAGTTGCAGGTGTGGTTCCGAGTGTTATGGAGAGTCTATCCCGAGGACCAATCTGCAAGGCCCCCATCCCTTTGAGAAGAATTGCTACAACCACCTAGTTGAACTTCTCCACACATCTTTCTCTTTCTTCTGTCAGCCATACTTTCTAACATTATTAAAAACCCTAAGAAGTTCCCCAATTTGCACAAAAACCCAGAAAGATGTAAAATTCTCCAAAGAACTTCCTCAAGAACTATGAAGATCTTCAAGAGAAAGATGAAGAACTTCAAGGAAAACTTGAAGATCTTTGAAAAATTTTGAAAAAAAACTGGAAAAATGCAAAAGGGTTTGGATCTTCAAGAAAGTTCCAAAACCTGAACTCACTCACTCACAAATCGTTCCCAACTCAAAAATGTATCAAAGGGGAGGGGGGGGGGACCATTTTATGGGTAAAAAATTTCATTTTCTCTAAAAAAGAAATTTGAGATTCCAATTCTAAGATAGAAACAAAATTTTTTTACCACCAAATACCAAGTTCAAAATTATTTTTGTGGTAGGTAAAAATTAAAATCACATGGAAAGTGAAATCTATTTGGTAGGTAAAATCACATGAAAGTGGAAGGTGAAATCTTAATTTGTGAGATGGATGGAAATTATCACACAAAGTTCAAGATTCCAAATCAAAAGCTAAAAATTAAAGTTCAAGATCCCAAATTAAAATTCAAAGTTCAAGAGCTAAGAATCAAAGAATCAAGATTCCAAAACAAAAGTCAAAAATCAAAGTTCAAAATTCTAAATCAAGAAGTAAATTTGTAAGAATCAATGACCCAATTTCATTGAACTCGCCCTAGGTGGCCCAATTTCATTGACCGACCCGAGGTGGCCCAATTTCTTTGAACTAGCCCCAAGTGGCCCAATTGCATTAACTGACCCTAGGTGGCCCAATTGCATTGAACAGGCCCCAGTTGGCCTAAAGTCATTAACCTAGCCCCAAGTGGTCAAATCTCTTCGAATCGGTTCCGAGTGGCCCGATCTGGTTATTGATTCCCTAAATTGGTACATGTAATGCCTAGCTAAGGAAAATCCAAAAATCAAATGTTTTGGCCCATTACAAGATTGGAAGGCAGCAAATTTCTCTCTTATAACCATTGGTCCCAGATAGTTCGGATTAGCTCGAAAGACCTAGCCTGGAGACCAAATTCCCTGAACTGGCACATGAAAAGCCCAGCTAAGGAAAATCCAAGAATCAAATGTTTTTACCTGTTGTAAGATTGGAAGAGCAGCAAATTTCTCTCTTATAACCATTAGCCGTAAATAGTCCAAATTGGCTTGAAAGACCCAACCTAGAGACCAAATTCCCCATACCGGCACATGTAAAGCCCGGCCAAGGAGAATCCAAAGATCAAAGTACTAACATTTTTTGTAGGATTGGAAGAGCAGCGAATTTCTTTCCTACAATTGGCAGCCCAAGTAAGTCCTAAAACTTTAAAGTAGTTAAGAGATATTACCTGTTGCATTTTTAACTCCATCATTAGTGAGCAAAATGATGGCAGTACATGCTTTGAGTGATAAATTGTGGTCGTTCTTTTCTTTGTCCTTCGGCCGTTGGCATAGGTCTCGGCCAAAGAGGGGCATTCTGTAGACACCCAATTTTGTCACCTCCTCTAGCTATGATGAAATATGGATCTTGAACAAGACTTCTTACTTTTGATCAATAAGAGATGATGACTGACTAGGAGAACTTGGAAACATCCCCTACCTAAAAAACCCCCAGAAACCTCATGTGGAAGAAAAGAGGGTCCAATTTTGACTTTTTACATATGAAAGAATCTGGTCATAATAACCATATGGATGGATAGTACTCGAAAATATGATTCCAATGATATATGGTTCATAAAATTCAGACTATTGATTCCCCCGCAATCTTCCCTGGAAAATCTTATTTTTCCTCGTGAATGTCGTGTGCACGAGCCAATCAACCCGCCTGCCAGCCAGTAGGCCAGCGCCGCATGCTGTGCATGTTGGCCAGCCAGCCAGTGGGCATAGCCCCTATAGCCATTGCCCTTGCCCCCTACAACCATTGTCCGTGCCCCTGCAGCCACAGCCTGTGCCCCTACAGCCACGGCCTGCACCCCCTATAGCCACTGCCTGCACCCCCTACAGCCACGGCCTGCACCCCCTACAGCCATTGCCTGCACCCCTTACAGCCACTGCCTGCACCCCTTGCAGCCATAGCGCGCCCCCTGTAGCCACTGCTTGTGTCCCCTGCAGCCACTGCCTGCGCCCCCTGGAGCCCTACCCGCACCCCCTGTAGCCCTGCGCTTGCCCCCTGTAGCCCTACCCGCACCCCTATAGGCCACCTGTGTACCCAACATTGCCCCACTAGTATACCTTACACCGTGGCCTCCTGTCTAAAAAAGAATCCTTTTACCTTATTGGTCCAAAAAATTTACTTTTCAACCCATTGGCTATAGAAAATTACCCTCCACCACATTGGTCCAAAATTTCTTACTTTTGCCCCATTGGTTTAGAAAAATTACTTTTTACTACCATTAGTTGAGAAATTTTCTCTCTCCTCCCTATTGGTCGAAAAATTCTATAAATACCCCCTCCCTTAGATTTAACACACCAACATACCCCATAACGACCCATTGTAGAGAAGCTCTACCCTCTATCTTCCCCTCCCCCTTTGAGGTTTTTCAAGTCTTCGGAGAGATCTTCATAAGTTCTGAAGTGTTTTTTGGATCTTCAAAGTGTTCTTCGAGCTTTCGGCATTCTTCAATCCTTTGCTTTCTTTGAGTGAGATTTTTAGGAGAAACAGCCTAGCTCTCCCATAGCCTATCCCTAGTGGAAGCTCTATCCGAGTGCCTCCTCAGCCTAGCCCTCCCCTAGCCTATCCCCAATGGAACCTCTGTCAGTGTTCCACCTTAGCCTAGCCCTCCCCTGTCCTATCCCTAGCAGAAGCTCTGCCGGAGGACCACCTCAGCCAAAAATTCAAAAGTAACCATTCCTAGCCGAAACTCTATCTAAATATTATCACAGTCAGCATCTCTTGAGAAAGGAAGCTGGAGGTCAAGGCCATCTTCCCCTGAGCCAGGAGAATCCAGAAGCAAGTTCATACTAGCATCAACCACGGGATCCACCCCCTTGACCAGAAACAGGGGTCAAGCTCAGGTATAATTTCTCAACAGAATTAGCACAATGTAGACTCCATATAGACCTTGTTTTAATGTATATAGCCATTTAAATTCAGTCAATGTAAATATGTGTGATAACTTAACCATCCATACGGAATAGGAATAATTCTGAAAAATGTTCGTTCTTAAGCATCTAGTAGGAAGACTGGTTGAACCGGGTAGATTGGGTGCCTAACATCTTCCCAACTCTCCAACCTGACACTTACCCTGAATCTCTAGACTAGACTAACTTTTGGGCCCTTTTCTTAGGAATTGGGCCCACCCTCTAGGTCCTTGGCCCATAATGCTAGGTTGTGACTCTAAACCCTTTTGCATGACCCCGATCCCCGTATTGGACCATCATCAAATCTCTATCTCGAAAGATAAACTTTACACTCTTACAAAATAGGCCTCCACGTATCTCCGAGCAGTGAGACAGTGGGGCGGGGCCTGTAAGGTAAGAACACATGACACACCCCTCCCTCATGGAAGGGAAAGAGAGGAGAGAGGATGGAATCAATGCAAGTCCTTCCCCCCCAAAAAAAAGGGGAGGAGAGAGATCCCATTTCCGACCGCTACCCTCACACAGTGTGGTCAAGCATTTATTTGCATCAAGTACACTCCCCTTTGGAGTTAATAACAATTTCCTTCTTTCAATTCCCAAGGTGGAAGGGGTGCGAGCCCTGGAGAAATTTTGGCCCTTGTGCATGGGCAAATTTTTATGTAAATTTTTTTCTAAAATCATAGCTTTGCGAATCTCTGGATTCCTCCCTAGAATTATTTTTCCTGACCAAGGCGCCTTCCAGCATGGGAAATTAATTCAGACTAATATTACTTTGGCCTCTGAGCTCACCAACTTATTGGGGAAAACCTCCAGAGGTGGAGGGGTGGGTCTCAAGATTGATATAAAGAAAGACTTTGACACCCTCTCTTGGGATTTTCTGTTCATGGCCCAAAATAAGTTTGGATTTTCTAAAACCATGATTAGATGGATCCACTCCATTCTTTTGTCTACTAGAATTTCTATTCTACTCAATGGTGGTCTTGTGGATTATTTTGAGGGCAGCAGAGGTTTAAGGCAGGGAGACCCCATCTCCCCCATTTTATTTATCATTGTCAAAGAAGTTCTCTGTAGGGTTTTGAAAGATTTGGCCGTAAAAGCCTTATTTTGCCCATTGTGGACCTTGTGGTGCTGTGGTCCCTACTCACCTTCTCTTTGCAGACGATGTCTCCATCTTCATGAATGTGCCAAAGAGATACGTTAGAAATCGGAAGGTGTTCCTTGAGAAATACCAACGTTTCTTTGGGCAGTACTTCAATCTTGAGAAAAGCAAAATGTTTCTGGGCAAGGTCTTGGCCGAGATAGGACAATGGTTTGCTGAAGAATTGGCTATTCCTATTTGATCTTTTCCAACAAAGTACCTTAGGGTGGAAATTTTTCAAGGTGGAGTCAAGAGGGACCCCCTCCTTTCTGTGATAGACAAAATCAAGGCAAGGTTCATAGGGTGGAAAGGAAAGCTCTTATCAATGGCTGGTAGAGTTAAGCTCATGCGATCAGTGATCTCTGGAATGCCTTTGTATAGTTTCTCTGTATACTGGTGGCCTTCCTCACTAATCAAGTGCCTTGAGAAATGGATGAGAAATTTTATCTGGTTGGGTGACATTGACTCTGTTAAGTTGATCACAGTTAGATGGGACTTGGTCTGTAAATCAAAAAAGGAAGGAGGCCTCGGCCTAAGGAGACTCAGAGACATCAATAAGGCATTTTTTTTTCGCTAAATGAAAAATTTATTCAAAATAAGAAAAAGGAACCTAATACAAGTAGAGATCAATATAGGGGGAAACCAAAGAAAGGAAAAGCGCACTCCACATCCCCACCTTTGGCATTGCTATCAACAGGAAGAGGGAGAAGCACTCTAATTGAACCTATAGTTTGGTCTTCCATTAGCATCACTGCTAATGAGTGCCACAATATAATCAGGCAGAACAGCATTGGACGTTGAGATGCCTATTTTGGCTACATCTCGAGCTAAAAAATAAGCAATGGTATCAGCCTCTCTAAAGTTATGAGTTATCTTCCAGGTTATCCCGCCTAAGTACAGTTTTAAAAAAGACCATCTCTGGGAAGCAAACCAGGGCACCCTATTTTTTTGTATCAGTGTAACCATAGCGCTGGAGTCAGACTCAACCCAAAGTCTATTAACACCCATGTCCTTTGCATGCATTAGACCCACCATAAGGCCCTCCATCTCAGCCTCAAAACCTCCTGTCACTCCCATAAAGACTTTATAGGTCCCCAACACTCTTCCTATAGGATCTCTGAAAACTCCTCCAGCTCCCGTACGACCAGGATTCCCCATCAAGCTGCCGTCAAAATTTATCTCAATCTAGTGCATTTGAGGTTTACACCAAAAAACTTCTAAAATTTTATTTGAAGGCATGCCCTGAGCGCTTAACCCCAACTTCCTATAGCAAATTAGATCTTCCACTAATCTCACTGTCCCTTTGAAGCAAGGCCTGCAATTTTTTATTTTATCCAGAACTGAGTTACAAACATACCAAGGCGGCCTCCACCTTTCATCATGCCTTCTCTTATTCCTTTCTCTCTAGATACTATTTGAAACCATGACCAATCCCATCTCCCAAACTTCCTTGCAGCGAACCTGCTTCATCAACCGCTTCCACCACTAAAATAGTTGGGGCATCATTCTTGGATTTATCCATTTGACATTGAAAATCTCACAAAAGAAAATCCAGATTTCAACAGAAAAAGGGTGAATAAATACATGGTCCAGGGATTCTTCCTCCTCACCACACAGAGCACATTTTGAGCCAAGAGAAATGCATTTTTTCCTTACGACATCATCCAAGGGCAGCCTTCCATGAACCAGCCTCCAACCAAACATAGACATTCGAGGTTGCAGCCTTTTAGACCACACAATAGAAAACCATGGGACTTTTGGATTGTGAGATTTGATCTCATCCCATGCCGATCTAATGGTGAAGGATCCATCCATTGACCCCTTCCAAAAACATCTATCCTCTCAATCATACTGAGGGATTCTGATACTTTTTATCAAGTCAAAAATGTCATTCATAGTAGAGGACTGAACTTGAGGCAGATTCCACTGGTAGCTGGTAATAAATCGATCAGCCCTCGTTGAAACTTGACCGCCACTGTGAGCCACATCCATGAGTTCCTGGACATAGGACCTATTGACCCACTTATCCTTCCAGAAATCAATTTTCCTACCATTACCAACCATCCACCTCTTATTATACATAATGAGGCTCCACACTTTCCTTATTCTAGGCCAAATAGACGACACCCTGTAGCTAGGTTGAAGAGCGTCATTTCCTGTTAGAAATCTGGCCCTGAGAAAATTGTATGCTAAAGACTCCTTATGCTTTATTCTCCATGCCAGACTACACAGTGATGCTTTATTCATTTCCCTCAGTCTCCTCAGCCCCAAACCGCCCTCCTCCTTCAGCCTACAACACACATCCCATTTGATAGTTTTTTTTTTCTTCGTATCAATATCACCTGTCCAAATAAAGTTCCGCATCCACCTCTCCATAATGGTAATCAACACTGAGGGCCACCAATAAACAGCAAAGGAATGGTTTATCATCTCCGAGATAATAGATCGCACTAGTTCCACTCTTCCGGCCATTGATAGTAAATTCCCTTTCCATCTTGCCAACCGGCTTTTGACCTTATCTAAAATTAGAATCAGAGCTTCCTTCTTCACCCTTACTTTGAAAATCTCCACACCCAAATATTTGGTGGAAAAATTATAAACTGGGATTTTTAGAACATCAATAATAGCCTACTTTCTCTGGGCAATAATAGGGCCAAGGAAAGTTTTACTCTTCTCAATATTTATTCTTTGACCCGAGAAATCTTCGTATCTAGAAAGGAAAGATTTTAAGTTCTTCACATACCTGATAGAGGCATTGGAGAAAATAAAGATGTCATCGGTGAACAAACTATGCACTAGAGTAACAACACCAACTGATCCTCCATTCAGAAGAACCAATTTTTTTACAGATTGAAGAAGCTGATTAATCCTAGAATTCCATTTTTCTGAGAAACCGAATTTCTGCATAACATGGAACATAAACTTCTAAGAGATAGTGTCATAGGCCTTCTGGATATCAATTTTCAGCCCTATACCTCCCCTATGAGTGGTAAAAAACATCAAGTTTGCTAACTCCGAAGCCAAACTGATGTTTGAATGAATGATTTTCCATTTTTGAAAAGGTTCTTGCTCCTTGGAGATGACACTGCGAAGCACTTTCGATAATCTCATAGCCAAAATTTTTGAGATAATTTTACATAAGAAATTTCCCATGCATAATGGGCGGAATTTATCTAGAGAAACCGCTCCCTCCACTTTCAGGATCAATGCCAAAAAATTGTTATTAATCCCATAAGGCATATAGTTTATTCTGAAAAAGAATTTAATAGCTTTGCAGACATCCAAAGCAATGATATCCCAACATATTGTGAGGGTAGCGGCTAGAAATGGACTTGCACCTCGTCCAACTCTCCTCTCTTTCTCTTTCAATTGTGAGGGGAGGGGTTTGTGTCATGTGTGCTTTGTTTACGGGCCCTGCATCACAGTATCGCATCTTAGAGATACATGGAGGCCTATTTTGCAAGAGTGTAAAGTTCGTCATTCTAGACAGAGGGTTTGATGATGGTCCAATATAGGGATCGGGATCATACAAAAGGGTTTAGAGTCACCACCTAGGATTATGGGCCAGGGGGTGGGCCCAATTCCAAAGAAAAGGGCTCAATAATTGGTCTGGTCCAAAGATCTAGGGTAAGTGTCAGGTTATAGAGTTGGGAAGATGTTAGGCACCCAATCTTCCTGGTTCAATCAGTCTTCCTATAAGATGCTTAAGAACGAACATTTTCTATAATTATTACTATTCCACATGTATGGCTAAGTTATCACACACACACATATATATATATATATATATTGACTGAATTTAAACTACTATGTACACTAAAACAAGGTCTATATAAAGTTTAAATGATAACAATTTGGTTGAGAAACTATACCTGAACTTAACCCTTGTTTCGGGTCAAAAGGGGTGGGCCCCTGATTGGTATCCTCTCGGATTGTCTTTCGTGTTCTCCTGGCTCAAGGGAAGATGGTCTTGACCTCCAACTTCTTTTCTTGAGAGATGCTGACTGTGATGATATTTGGACAAGGTTTCGGTTAAGAACGGTTACTTTTGGATTTCGATTCAGATAGAGCTTCAGCTAGGGAAGGCTATTTCTGGGTTTAGGATGAGGTGGCACTTCAGTAGAGCTTCCGCTAGGGATAGGCTAGGGGAGGACTAAGCTGATATGGTACTTCGGCAAAGCTTCCTTTGGGAATAGGCTAGGGAGGGCTAGGTTGAGGTGGCACTCCGGTAGAGCTTCCGTTGGGGACAGGCTAGGGGAGGGCTAGGCTGTGGTGGCACTTCGACAGAGCTTTCGCTGGGAATGGCTATTTCTGGAAAGATTCTAGGGGCACTCAAATAGGGCTTTCGTGAACTGTAATTTTTGGAAAGAAACGGATTGACCTAAAAATGGATTAAAGATCCCAAAGCCCCGAAGAACACTTTGAAGATACGAACAGAGTTTCGAATATTGACAAAGATCTCTTTGTAGACTCAAAGAACCTCAGAGGGGGTTTCTATTTCTGGTAAAACTCATGAACACTCAAAGGAGGGGGTTGAAGAACACGTTACTTTTCCCAAAACCTGGATTGGACTAAGAACTTGGATTGAAGATCTTCAAAGTCCCGAAGAACACTTCGAAGATCCGAACAAGATTTTGGATCTTGACAAAGATTGCTTCGAAGACCCAAAGAAACTCAAGAGGGGGAGGGGAGGAGAGAGGGCAGAGCTTCAATACTATGGAGTGAGGTGGGTTTGTTTGTTGTGTAAAATCCAAAGGAGGGGGTACTTATAGGTTTTTTCAGCCAATGGGAAAGAGGGAACATTTTTATCCAACGGACGGAAGAGGGTTTTTTGCCTAAAGTGGGTGAAGCAGGCTTCTATCCAATGGACAAAAGGGGTTTTTGGACTAAAATGGGTGAAATGGGCTTTTATCCGATGGGTAAAAGAGGGTTTTTGGGAGAGAGAATCCTTAGACAAAAGAATGGGATTTTGGTTTCAAGTGGGTAAAGGGGGAATCCCTTCACCCACTGGTCTAGTGGAAAACCAATCTCTACCATTACTGGCAGTGCATAAGATTGGGCCAAAGTGCACAGGGCATGGTTAGTATAGGAGGGTAGGCAATGCGGGCAATGTCATGGGTGTTTGGTGCATGGCATATGGGTAGTGGCATGTGGGTGTGTGGTGCATGGCACAGTGCCATGGCATGGGTAGCAACTGGCAAAGGGGGCACGAGCATGGGTAGTAGATTGGCAGGCTGGGCAACAGCCAGCACGCGCATGTGTGCAGGCTGGCCTGCTGGCCAACATATAGGTGTGCAAGGCAAGGGCGTAGGCCTGTGCTCCTGGGGGCTCAAGCATGTGCTCTTGGGGGTGCAGGTCTGTTGGGCGCATGGCTGGCTGGCACCATATGCTATAGCCTATGGGCTACAACCATGAGCAGTAGCCATGGGCAGCAAGCATGCATACGGGCTGGCCTGTTGGCCAACGAGCACAACGTACTATTTATGGATTTTTCTGGTGATGGTCATGGGAGATTTGTCAGTCCAATTTTTACTGCCATATATCATCATAATTGTACTTTCGAGCATTATCCATCCGTACGATCATCTTGACCAGATTCCTTCATATATAAAATGTTAAAATTGGACCCTCTTCTCTCCCTCGCGTGAGTTTCTAGGGTTTTAGGTAGGGGAGTGTTTCTGGGTTATTTGGGTGGGTAGCGGGTGAATTTTATAGTGTTTGGGGTAGGTAGGGGATTATTCCAGGTTTCCAACGGGACTGTCCTCATGTGCGGCATACATGCAGGAAAGTGTAATATTTCGACGATCATCACGGGAGATCCATCGGTCCGATTTTGACATGCCATATATCATCGAAATCATATTTCCAAACACTATCCATCTATGCTGTCATCTTGACCAGATTCCTACTTATATAGAAAATCAAAGTTGGACCCCCTTCTCTCCTGTGCAGGGGTTTCCAGGGTTTCGGGTAGGGAAATGTTTCCATTATCATCTCTATTGATCAGAAGTCGAAAGTCACATCCAAGATCCACATTTCATCTCAGCCAGAGGAGGGTGAAAAAATTGGGTGTCTACACATACCTTATAGAATGTACCGGGAAACTCGTCTGGACCCAAGGTGCTCTCAGAGTCAAGGTCCCAGACCGGCTCCTTAATTCCATCATCATATAGCATCATATCCAGCCCAGCCCTGTTGTCCTCCTCCAGAGAGTTTGGAATGCACTCCAAAAGATCCATGCGCTCATGAGTAGGGGCAGCTTTATGATAATTTTCATAAAAGATGGTCACAAATTCTTCAATTTGGTCTTTATCAGAGAGAACCACGCTGACCTCTTTTTTAATCATTTGAATAGAGTTTCTAATTCTTCTCATCTTAGCAGAAATATGAAAGAATTTTGAACATTTATTGCCCTGCAGCCGCCACTTGATATGAACTTTTTCAGCCCATAATTTTCCATAATTCTCCAATGCCTTCAGCTGTCTTGTTTTTGCATCTGCTTCCCGAGAAAAAAGAGCATTAGTCATTCCATAATCCTCAATATCCCATCGCACATCCTCCAAACCTTTCTTAGCTTCCTCCAATTCGACATTAAAGTTAGGAAAACTGCTTTTCCCCCATACCCACAACACCCCTTTAAGTCAGCTTTTGCTTAAAAACTTCCATGGGAGATCCCTTGATATCCATGTCCCTTGAACACTTCACAGTATGCAGAAAGGACTCATGTTCTACCCAAAACTGCTAAATTCTGAATGGACAATTTCTTGGCCTCTCTGATGCTACAGACACCACCAGAATAGGTGACTGATCGGAGGCCACCCTTTGCAGGACAATCTGATGGACATCCTGAAACAGAGAAATCCAGGCATCATTATAAAAACTCTGGTCCAGAACAGTAGCAATGTTTCCCCTTCTATTGTGGGACCAAGTATATTTCTGGCCTTGGGTTGGAATTTGCATGAGTAGGAAAGCATCCACCATTGCCTCGAAATCTACAGCCGACCCCAGATTAAATACACTAGGGCCCCTCTTTCAGGCAGATTGGTACTCGCATAGTTTTTAAAATGCATTTTACATGGAAGGAGTTGGCCCCTACTTATGAGTCACAGGTTTCTCCCTTCACTCATTAATGTGGGATTTTCTCCTCTGCAATTGAGCCCCCCAGTGAAGGCAGAAACTTTGGTGCAAGCAGTCAGGGTTTCCCATGGACTGGGCCAGTGATGATGCCCATGTAGATACTATCTGCCTTGGCCGTGTTGGTCCAAGGCCTAGAGGTTGATGTAAAAAAACTCTCTGCCACACTGCACTGGTGCGGTGAGGATCTAGATAGCTGAGAGCACCTTGGGTGCTCCCAACCTTCTAGATCCTCACTGCACCAGTGCAGTGCAGTAGAGAAACAAGGTTTTCAAAACATGTCTTCCATGGAATGGTTTGTCCCTTACTTATGAGTCACGAGTTTCTCCCTTCACTCATCGATGCGGGATTATTTCCCCCACAATAATACTGAAAACAATTAAAAAAAAAAAAGGTGTTGCAAGAGCCAACAAACAAGAAACAAAAGGCCAGAGGCTTATAGTCTTATAGAAATTCCTCAAGAAAACAAAACAACTAAATCGGGGAAATGTTTTAGCACTCAGGGACTAAATCCTAATCCATTATTATCTTGGGAAAGCCTTAATCTTCAAGATTGAAAATTTAGTGAGAGAGAGAGAGAGAGAGAGAGAGAGAGAGAGTCAAAATAGCAAACAATTCCAAAAGGAATTCTACTACAACTAAGGCATATAGATTCACATGTTTGATGGAAGTTTGTGAATTGTGACTGGGTTTAAACAAATCCATGATATGTAGAAAATTTTGATTTCATTGCAAACATTAGATTCGAAAGATTTAATATGCTCATATGAAAATAGAATTCTTAGGGTTTCTAGAGGGGTTATGATTGTGATGTAGGAACAGATGATTAAGAATTTGTATAAACTTACATTAAGAGTATGTACACACTTATAGGGACTATTGAAATAGGTGGAGCTATTATTGAACTCAAGCAAGATGTACATATAAATGACAAATATTACAAAAAAAATTGGTTATGAACAAATACATATATGGAAAAGGGGATCTCTTTCGCTTTGGATATCAGATATTTATGGAGTAGAAGTGATATCTCCAATCACATTTCAATAGTTAGAAGGGTGAAGTCATATCACATCATGCGGAAATAAGTGTGTGAGGCATCTCAAGAGGGGAGTGTGGGTTATGTTGGTTTGGGTGTGGTGGACATGTAGAGATAATGAAAGAGTTTTCAGAATCAACCACCAGCATTGTTCTTCTTTAGGGTGGCTTTCAAAATTTGAGCCAATGTGGATAATTGTTGGGTTTTGTGTTCTATATGATGTAGAGCCCACATAGTTATTATTTAACTTGTATATTGGGTCAATATTTTGTCCACTATATGTACATGGTTGTAAAGATTTAAGAACTTCAGAAACAAGAACCAAAGAAGAAGGAAGAAGAAGATAAATGAGAGAAAATAGAGGTGGAACAAGTTGTGCAATTCATAAGTTAAGTCTACCCCCATATCCCATCTTATTTATAATATTACTGATCACAATCATAGAAGGAAAAGGAAACTAACTAACTTAGCTAAAAATTATCCTAAACATAATAAGAAACTATATCTAACTACCATAGATAAGCTTGAGACAAATACCATCCCATGTATAAAGGTCTATGGATATCCATAGACCTTCAACCGACACATATGCTCTAACACTTCTCCTCAAGTAGGAATATACATATCAAAGGCTCTAGCTTGGAACATGAAGAATATATATATGGGTAAACATCACTCCTCTCCCCTGAACTAAGGCCAAATATCAACTCGACACACCACCTTTCTAAAAATATCACTCCTCTCTCCTATAAGAAAAATATGCTATCTAACAGCCCCAACTGTTAGATTTGGCTGTTAAGTCAAGTTAAATTTTTTATAATCCCTAAAATACCCCCCTTTGCCTCTTTCTCCCTTTCCTCCTTTCTCTGAAAAATTATCTGAAACCATAAGGAACCCTAACTGCTGGCATCACCACCCCTCCTCAGTCCCCTCAATAGTGTTGGCTCTCCTCTCTTACTTCTCAGAGCAGTAGTAGCAAATATCGTGGACAGTTCCTTTGGTGGTGAAAATATTTATTCTTTTTTTTGTCCCTCTTAGCCTCTATAGCCTACCTCTATACCTAAGCACCCAACTCTCTCTCTCTCTCTCTCTCTCTAGAACTCTCTAGCAGGACCCTTCTCTTCCCTTCCCCACCTCTCTCTGGGAGAGAGACAACAGTTAATCCGAAGGAAGAGAACCCCACACTGACTCTTAGATAGCATCAGACCTGCACGTGTCTAACCAAATCTAAAAGCTCATTAGTGTCTTTCTCTCTCTCTGTTTCTCACTCTAAGATAGAAGACTGAGAGGGAATGAGATGATGAAGTAGGATATGAGATGGGTTTGATCAATCAAGCAATAAAAAGGAGAAAACAAGAGGGTTGTGGAATTCTTGAAGAAGCCAATATGGAATCAACAAACTCACAGAGCAATAAACAACAACAACAATTACAATCTTCTTCTTTGCAGTTGGTCCCATTGGAAGATCGATCAGGGCCAGGTCCCGGTCCCAGTCTCATGTCAAGCCCATTCATGGGCTCCATCTCCATCCAACTTGGAGCAGGTGCTGCTAGTGGTTGTGGTGGTGGAGGAGGAGGAGTTGGAGCTACTTCTTCCACATCTACAACCACTACTAGCCCTCCACCACCCAGACTTGTTGATGCTTCCCTCGCCATCTCCACCAAATTTGATTCCAACCCATCTGACAGATCCTCTCCTCTCGTTGATCCCTCCAAGAACAAACAACAATAGCTTTTGATTTCCTCTACTACCAAGAGATTATCAAAAGATAGGCACACGGAGGTCTATGGAAGGGGCCGCCACATCCATATACTGGCAACTTGTGCAGCTAGGGTTTTCCAATTAACACGTGAATTGGGTCATAAATCTGACGGTGAGACCATCGAGTGGCTCTTACAACAAGCAGAACTTGTAATTATTGCCGTCACGGGTACTGGCATAATCCCTACTAATCTTTCACCCATTAATGTTTCTCTCTGAAGTAGTGGCTCTACCCTTTCAGCCCCACCTTCAAAATCTGCTCCTCATTCCTTTGATGGTGCATTAGCCCTTTCCCACTGTTCCCAACACTATGATAAAGGTGATGCCGATCGGAGACTCCTCGTCGGCTATGAGATCTTAGGGTTTCATCATCAACAACAGCAACATATCTTGACTAAGGATTAGGTCGGTGAAGCTTTGCCTGGTAGTGGTGGTTCAGGTAGATAGCTATTTGAGAAAATTCTTGAGAGAAGATCTATTCAAGGAGGAAATGTAGAGATTCATGAAATAAGTATCATACCCACATACTACATTTGATTTTAGTTAAAGAAAATCAAGAGAAGATGGAATTTTGAGGTTAATGAGCAAAGGAAACCGAAATCCCAAAGGGATGAAGGGAAAACCAACTTACTTGAGTTTAAATAGAGAGTAGAGACTATAGATCCAAGTGAGAAGTGTGACTAAGGCTTGCAAATGGCTCCTTGAACCCTCTCTTGGATGCCTTGGACGATATGGAGAAGAGAGAAAGAAGAGGGAAATGAAGGGTTTTTGAAAATGGGGGTTTTTCTACCTTTAAATAGAATTCGTGACAAGATCGGTGAGTCACCACCGGTACAACCCGTCGGTGTGTGTTTTTAGTTGGAAAATCCCTGATTTTTGGGGTTTCAGTGTTCAAGCCTCATAGAACCTATTTTTGTGAAAATTATAGGTTGATGTGCAATTAATTTCCATGCATACCTATGTGAAGTGAGTATGATACCATATGAAATGCAATGTGCGGTATGCGTATTGTGTGATGGAATGCACTAAGAATACATAAGGAAGCTATGATTTGCATTGTCTTGTGCTTACATAAAAGAAATGTGACACTTAATTGTACCGAATCTTGATGAAATCCAGGTACGAAGCATCATGGTACGTACTAGATTCAACAGTAATGCAAGAGGGGTCCCATGTGGTTCCCATCCTATTGGATGACCACCTAACCTTTGGGAACCTCGACCACAGGTGAGTCCTGGACTAGAAGATATAGTTGGTGGCTCACCTACCCCTGAAATTATGGATTCTCCTCCTGTTGTCACTCCCAATGATGTTGCGGCTCTTATCCAATAGTCGCAACAGGCTTTCCAACAATAGTTACTCCAACAACAGCAGACCTTTATGAATGTTGTACAACAACAGTTGCACCCTATGTACATGGGTCAACCTCCTCGTGGGGTACCTTTCTCATAAGATCCTCCTATTGTACCTATTGTTGGAGTACAGTTGGGGGGTGCTTCTCCTCAAGCACCACCTGTTGAGACGCAAGAGAGTGAATTACCTGCAGCACCACCACAGGATCAACCTAGAGGTACTCCACCTAGGGTTACTCCACGGTTTCCTCCTCATGACACTCCTCTATATATGGTGCCTCCCTCGTACCAATACTATCCGACATATCCTCCATACTATCCACTAGCTGCCACTACTACAAGGCAGGTGGAATTATTTAAGAGGCACTTGCCACCTATCTTCACCAAGGTGGAGAGTGATCTGTTAGAGCCGGAATGGTAGATCCAAGAATTGAAAAAGATATTTGAGATGGTAGAATGTACAGAATCTCAGAAACTTATCTGTGTTGGGTTACAGTTAAGAAATGAAGCTGATTCATGGTGGAAGGCTTCTAAGCCTATCTTGTTTGCAACCCATCTGGAACCAACATGGGAAAAGTTCAAGGAAATGTTCCTATTGAATTATTACCCCTCAAGCATTAGAGATCGTAAAGAGACTGAATTCTCAGCCTTGACTTAGGGGAATAAGACTGTCCTTGAGTATCAGCAATAGTTTGAAGAGTTGTTTTACTTTGCCCCTCCACACATGAAGACAACTGAGGAAAGTGCTAAAAGTTATCTATTGGCACAATTTGGGGTGCTATGGACTTGACTAATTTCTCTCAGATTGTTCAGAAGGCCAAGACTATAGAAGACAAGCAGAAGGGAGAGTCTTCCACTATACCTAGACTTTGAAAGAGGTCCAATCTCTATGCATATTCAACAACCCGAACAAGAGCTTCCATGGGCCATATAATTATGGTCCATCATATCAACATGCCTATAGATTATCGGGTTACATGCCCAGACTAGCCAGTAAATCGGGTACTACCTCTTTTCTCCCAAATACTAGTACAGTGCCTACGGCTTCACTGCCACCTTGTCCTCCTACTACACAGGGTCAAATACAGAGGGCACCAGTGCCAGTGCTAGCCTCTCAGAATAGGTGCTATGTTTGCCATTCACGTGGAAATTTTACAAAAGATTGCCCACACAAGCCACCTATGGTGCACAGTTAGCCACCTGTTCCTAGACCCGCCTTGACTTAAGGTGGTCCAACTCAAGGAAGAATGTATGCTTTGTTAGCTGAGGAAGTTGAGGCAAGCCCCGACGTTGTAGCAGGTACCCTATCTATCTCAGGAATGCCAGTATTCTTTTATATCTAAAAGATTTGCTTGTAAGATTGATGTGACACCCAGGGCTTTAGAAAGTAAATTGATTGTTAACACACCTAGGGGGCAAGGTAACATAGCCAAACGAAGTGTGCGGGCCATGTTCCATTGAAATAGGTGGGAAGAAGCTGGATGCCCAACTTATCAAATTTAATATGCAGAACTTTGATGTTATATTGGGCATGGATTGGTTATCTACTCATCAGGAAAATGTCATATGTGTCGAAAAAAAATTAAAGTGGTGAGTGATGATGGCGAAGAGCTTGTGTATCAAGCAGATAAGATAAAACGACATAGAAAGATTCTTATCTCTGCATTATAGGCAGTAAAGTTATTGGAAGATGGATGTCTGGGTTACCTAGCTTCAGTACAGGATGTAGAAGTAAAAGTCACACCATTAGAAGAATTAAATGTAGTTAGGGAGTTCCCCGACGTCTCTCCAGATGATCTAACCCGGCTTTCGCCTGACAGGGAGTTAGAGTTTGCCATTGATTTGATTCTCAGAGTGGCACCAGTGTGTAAAGCTCCATACCGAATGGAACCACCTGAATTAAAGGAATTACAGACTTAGTTGCAAGATTTCTTAGAGAGAGGGTTCATACGCCCGAGTGTTTCTCCTTGGGGTGCCCCAATTCTATTTGTCAAGAAGAAGGATGGGAGGTTGCGTATATGCATCGATTATCAAGAATTGAATAAGTTGACCATTAAGAACTGATATCCATTGCCACGCATAGATGACCTTTTTGATCAATTGCAGTGTGCTAAAGTGTTCTCTAAGATTGATCTTAAATCCGATTATTACCAACTCAGGTTAAAGGGTAGTGATATACCTAAGATGGATTTTAGGACCCGATATGGTCATTATGAATTCTTAATGCTGTCTTTTGGCTTAACCAATGCACCAGTAGCCTTTATGGATCTAATGAATCGAGTATTTTATGTTGTTCTTGATAAATGGGTCATTGTTTTCATCGATGACATCTTGATATACTCGAAAATGGAGGAAGAGCATGAACAACACTTGCGAATGGTACTTCAAAGATTGAGAGGACAACAATTATATGAAAAATTCAGCAAGTGTGAATTCTGGTTGAAACAAGTTGGATTCCTAGAGCATATAGTGTCTGAGAATGGGATCGAAGTTGACTCGGGAAAAGTAAAAGTAGTAGTGGAGTGGGAAGCTCCCAAGAATGCCATCGAAATTAGAAGTTTCTTGGGATTAGCAGGCTACTACCAGCGGTTTATTGAGAACTTTTTCGGAATCACCACCCCGATTGGTGTCAGCCTCAGTGCTGAAGATACCAAAAGGTACTAGTGGGATGACAGTCTACACGGATGCCTCCAGAATTGGGTTAGGTTACGTTTTTATGCAACATGGCAAGGTAGTGGCCTATGCATCTAGACAGTTGAAAGAATATGAGAAGAATTATCCCACTCATGATCTAGAGTTAGCGGCAGTTATCTTTGCCTTATTTGGGGCCATTACTTATATGGGGAAAAGTGTAAGATATTCAGTGATCACAAAAGTCTCAAGTACTTCTTCACCCAGAGGGATCTAAACATGAGACAGAGAAGATGGCTAGAACCAAGGATTAAAGTATCGGTATCGATCGTCGTATCGGTCGGCCAAAATTAAGATACGTATCGGAGGGTATCGTATCGTATCGGAGATACGCTAAGATACGCTAAAGATACGCATATAAATGGATAGGAAACACTTTTTTATACACATTTGCATAAAAAAAATAGTTAAAAAAAGTTATATATAACATGTATTATGCATAAACAGTAAATTGAGAGTATCGCACCAAGAATCCAAGGTTTGTAATTGTCCCATAAATGTAAAATCCTTGTTCCCAACCTTGATTTCCACTTTAGTTAGAGAGAAAAATGGTTGGCAGCAACTTTGGAACAAAAACACCTCAAAAAATTATGTTTTTCTAAAAAATTACCCATTTTGGCCATTTTATGACCGTATCGGTACATATCGGTGTGTATCGGTCGATACATATCGATACGCACCAATACATACCGAAACGTACATTTCACTTCAATTTTGAATTTTTCATAGAGTATCGGTACGTATCGGTACGTATCGGTGAGTATCGGTGGTGTATCGGTGTGTATCGGTGTGTATCGTAGGATACGTATCGATACATAAGGGTTTTAAAATTTTCATGATACGTATCGGTATGTATCATGCCGATGCCTACCGATATGGATACGTATCGGCCGATACGGCACGATACGCACCGATACTTAAAACCATGGCTAGAACTGATGAAAGATTATGACTGTGATATATAGTACCATCCAGGTAAGAATAATGTGGTGGCTGATGCGTTGAGCCGAAAAGCTCAAACTGTATCACTTGGTTATTTAGCCATTAGCCCACGGCTTAAGCAAGAAGCTATGTTAATGGATGAGATCATTTTGAATAGGGATCTACCTCAGAGCTTGATCAGTAGCCGGAGGATATTAAGTAGATGGATGATCCTGATTTCACAATAACTGATGACAGAGCACTATTGTTTCGAGGTAGAAAGAAATGTGTGCCCAATGACATGGGGATCCAAGATAAAATAATTAAGGAAGCACATAGTTCTGAGTACACACTTCACCTCAGAAGTACTAAGATGTACAAAGATCTTAAGCAAAGTTATTGGTGGCTAGGGATGAAGATTACTAAAACCCTATATGTAGCACAGTGCCTTACGTGTCAAAAGGTCAAAGCAGAATGACATCGACCATATGCCACTCTTCAGCCACTCCCAGTACCAAAGTGGAAATGAGATATGATTACTATGGATTTTTTCACTGGGCTACTTCGTTCACCCAAGGGAATGGATGCAAGTTGGGTGATAGTTGACAGACTCACTAAGACTACCCATTTTGTTCTAATCAAGACTACCTACTCCATAGATAAGCTAGCACAACTTTATATGGAGAATATTGTTCGCTCACATGGAGTACCGGTGAGTATTATGTTAGACAGAGACCTAAGGTTCACATCAAAATTCTGAAAAAGCCTCCAGTATGCTATGGGAACACAGTGAACCTATGCACTGCCTTTCATCCACAGACTGACGGGAAATCTGAATGGACCATACAAATACTAGAAGATATGCTCAGAGCATGTGCAATGGAAATAGGTGGCAGTTGGGAAGAAAACATACATTTTATGGAGTTTGCTTATAACAATAGCTATCAGTCAACAATCAGAATGGCTCCATATGAGGCATTGTATGGTAGAAGGTGTAGAATTCCCTTATATTGGGATGATATAAGAGAATGACGGATGCTTGGGCTGGAGATGATCTAGATGACTTACGATAAAGTTGATGCCATTCGTGAGAAGATCAAAGCTGCCCAATCCAGTCAAAAGAGCTATACGGACAATCGTAGGAAAGACATCGAATTCCAATAAGGGGAGAAAGTGTTTCTGAAAATCTCCCCTACCAAGAGCTTACATAGGTTTCACAAGAAGGGCAAGCTGAGTCCAAGATATGTTGGCCCGTTCAAGATCTTAGAACAGGTAGGCCCAGTAGCATATATGCTGTCCCTTCCATCTACTTTCAGCAATGTGCACAATATGTTTCATGTTTCGATGCTGAAATGATATGTATATGATCCATCACATGTGCTAACAGTGGAACTGGAGTATTGAGAGGCAGATAGGACTTAAGAGGAGCAACCTATTGAGATCCTGGACCAAAAGATTAAAACTCTTTGCAACCGATCCATTGCTTTTATAAAGGTACGATGGGCCAATCGTTCACTTGAGGAAGCATCCTGGGAGAAAGAAGCTGATATTTTGGCTAAGTATCCTAATCTTTTCGGACTACTAGGTAACTTTAATTTCGAGGATGAAATGTTTAAAGAGGGAGGGTAGATGTAGAGCCCTACTCCTTAAACCCGATTTATTGATTGATTGGTTCGGTTTGGCCTTACAAGGTCTGAACCGGAATGGGTTGATGCTGGTGCCTTGTGGTACATGATGGAAAGGGTGACATCAAATGTGGGGTGCCCGGATAAGATTGAGCTGGTACCCAAGATGATCCGCACGCCTAAGCCATGCTCTTGCACATATCACAAGGCCATGTATGAATAGAAAAGAGACGTTGTCATATTTGAATGGTTGGGACTTGATCCACAACATGTGGCGAAAGAGAAATACATGTTAAGACTCCATTTTCCTCCAAAATACAAAAAGATTAGCTTGTTTGGCCAATTGGTGGGTGTCACTAGTAGGTGCGAGACTCACCAGTGTGACCCACTCGTTGGGGTTTTATAGACCCCAGCATACCTGGCTTGGATGAGCACGTGTGTCTCGGCCTCCTCGTCGAAATGAGGTCTTATATGCTCGATGATTTTGGCTATCTTGCCAGAAACGTGATTTAATGCGATTTGGTCCATAAATGGGCAATACCAAATGGATCCTAGTAAATATTTATAACACTAGGGTATAAATAACTATAACTCTCTCTCTCTCTCCCTCATTTATGGTTACTAGAAAAAGTGGGTGAGGGGAGTAAAGAGGAGGGAGAAAGAGGAAGAAGGAGAGAGGGAAAGGGAAAGAGGCTCACCCCTTTGATTTCCGGAGTCGCATCTTGCTTGTTTGTTTGTCACCAGAATAGTGACCGGTGACTTGAGTTCTTCGTTTTGAGGTAAGAAATATGATAAACCTCGAGATTTGATGAAACTCTCTTTGTATATCTTTAAATCTAGAGAATAATGAAGCCATTGTGTGATTTCCTTGATGTATTTGAGAAGGGAAACAAAGGTTGAAGGATTTTGAGGTGACATTTGAGGTTGGGAAGAAGATTTCCAAGATTTGGGGTTTTACAAGTAAATGTATGATTTCTTCCCCCAAATCTTGTTGTTGTTTTAGATCCATGGTATAATCAAGTAAATGAAGTTTAGAATGTGTGGAAAATGATGTGGGAATCACTCTATTAGGGTTTCAAGAGTTGGAATGGAAGAAAGGGGAAAAACAGCAAAGTCCGGGAGAACCGGAGGGTAAGACCGGAGGGTGCCTGACCCGCCGGTGAGACCTACCGGTCACACCTGCACCCTTGGGTTCTACCGACGTGTAAGATTGGCGGGTGCTTGACCTATCGGTGTGACCTACCAGTCATTTCTGCACCTCTAGTTCTATCGGTTGGTAAGACCGGTGGGTTATTGACCCACCTGTATAACCCGTCGGTCCAGGAAGAATTCACAGGTGGGTCCTCCTACCCACCTGCATGACCCACCTTTGGCTCGAATAAGCTCCAATTGAGCTCAAACTCACCGATGACCTTCTTTACACTATTATAAGCGTCATGTCTATATCCTACGTCAATTTCACTCTCGATTTGGATGCATTGAAATAGGTTTTGAGAAAACTCATCTTCTCACTCCAGATCTTATTAGTGTCGCGAGTGCTAATTCTTCCACAAGAATAGGTAAGTGGGGAAAGGACTTTTATTCTTAATTTTGGAATGTTTTTGGCATCCTTTGCATTTATGGACTATTTTGAAATTTCGATTGCCATACTCATGCATATGGTAGATGAATAAGTGTTGCATCAAGAACTAAACCTATATATCTTAAATTCCATATTCATTGTTATATGTTGCATCTTGTGAATGGATTCATCATGTAATGTTTATGATGCCGGATTTCCAAACATGTGTGGGATTTCTAGAATAGATGCTGTAGTCCACTTGAAAATAAATGCATTGATTCACCGTGGAATGGGACACGGAAGAACTATGCAGTTGTACTATCTCATGTAGGAGCATGTGGTTAGAATTTCATAAACCCTCGTGTTACGACCCTTCCTAACAGGGCTTTAAGTGTTGATTATCATTGGGGAGAAGTGTCGATCGTGGACCACCGTGGTGGTTAGAAGTACGCTTGGCTGATCATTAGGATAGTTGGAAACTTTAGTGATATATTCAGAGGGACAATTGTACTACTTTTAATTTCTGCTGTGGTTCGGCCACGATTTACTTTTTTGGGTGCTCACGGTGGGCCTTCTCCGACAACCCTATGGGAGTATCGCGGGATAGAGAACGTGTCTCAGACCCAGGGCATACGTGAACTGTGATTGTGAGTAGCACGTTACCTATGACCTAGTATGTTTGTTTAGGTCAATAGGAATAAAATGAATCTCAAGCATATAGGATCATTTGACTTGCAATTGCTTGTGTGCGTCTTTCTTTCCATTTATTGAGTTAGTGAGCTCACCCCTCGTATATATATCTTTTTAGGTGATTTTGTTGGCTATTCAGTAAAGGAACCCATGCCAGGTCCTACCGACAAAACCCCAGTGGGGGATTGGTGGGTCCCCGAAAGATTTGAACATGGTGAAGGTTGCCCATGTGAGAGTTGTGTTGCTTGACAAAAGTGATAGATTCGGTTTGCCGTACTTTTGATTATGTTGGTATATTTTCCTTTTGTGCTTTCGATATTTAAATTACTATTTCTTGTGTAAATCACATGCCTACGGGCCCACATGTAAATATTTAATGTATAACAATTTGGGTATCAAGAGTATATGGGAATTTCAGGTTATTAATGATGACAAGACTTCCATTGTATTATGTTATCACAATCCATTGAACATGTGTGGCATTCTATGCTGTGGTTATTGTATCAGATGATCTTGGTGGTTTTGGGTTACCCGGAGGGAACACAGTCACCGGTCTGGTTCTATGGGAATAGGGCGTGACAAATAGAGATTCCAAATTCTTCTCTTGAGGAAGAAAACCAAC
>NW_024868465.1:105397-120739 GCF_013358625.1 Macadamia integrifolia
TTCATGTTTGGTTTTATTGGCGTAGACAGGTTGGAGAATAAAATTTTCAGACTCAGTAGGAGACCTTTTCTAGGCTTCTGCATGGTTCTCAGTTCTATACACTAGGGATAAAAGCCAAACCTGGGAGAAAATGTCCGGCTAATGCTTCAACAGTTCTTGACACTAACAGATAGCTTCAACAGTTCCTGACGTGAACAGATCCTCAAGAAAATGAATGAGAGAGAGAGGGGGTGAGAGACTAATAGCACTTTAGTCTTTTCTTTTTAGAGTCAGAGTCTGTCTTACTCAAACTCTTTAAGTGTATGTGAGGTACTACAGCCTCAAAACAAATTTTGATGAATGAATTGATGAATTTGTTGCTTTCCTGGTCTTTGGATTTCAGGCTTAGAGCCTTGGACATTCGGGGATTTAGATGTTTACTCTGTGGATTCTGAGTGGTGCTTCAGTGGTTTCAGAAGTGAGACTTTGGTGGATTCCAAGCCTGCAATCAGGTGGATTCCTGAATGATTATCTTTCCCTAATCTCTATTCAATCCTCCATCTCATACCAAGTTAGGTTTTCTGAACTGTCTTCCCCGTGATTGCTATTCTGTTAGAATATTCTAGTTTAATTTTCAGGTTAGTTATAGTTCCAGTTTTGGGGTTAATCTTAATTTAACTCTGCTGATTTTTGGTATTTATTTGACTTACTAATTACAAGTTTCGGATTTTGTTTATCTCTCAGTTTTCCAATCAATTTTAGGAAACCTTCTCCAACTATTATTCTTCCAATTCTGGTTTCTTGGCTCTGATTTTAAATTTCTGTTTCCTGGTTTCAGTTCTTTGTTTGGTTATCTCTGTAATACCTTGACTGTGCTCTGTCTTAGAGCCCCAAACTATCCATCGATTTTGCAGTTCTTTAACTGTCCTATTTCCTATAGGATTCTTTCGTAACATGAATCTAGCTATCAGTTTTCAATCAAACTTTACTGGAATGTTCCCCTTGATAAATATTTCACTCAACCTTTTGACCTAATCAGATTTATATTCATTAAGTTATTGATTTTATCTTAAATCTAGTTGTTCCTTATCCCTGCGATAGATGCAATGAAATCAATTCTGTTTTCAGTCATTCAACTTACAGTAAGAAACATATCACATAATCATATATTGTTTCACCATAGAAGAAGAAGAAGAAGAAGAAGAAGAAGAAGAAGAAGAAGAAGAAAAACTGAAACCGAATTTACATTACAGTAAGAACATGGTTCCAAAGAAGAAAAAAATCACATAAATGTCGAAATCTAACCTTAAATCAAGCTTCGATTCTAGTTCTTCAAACCTTGGAGTCGATCGTCTGATTTGGAAATAGGGTAAACCCTAGATATGAAGTTACAACCTGAAAAATAGAAACCGAACTTCAATAATCCTAATAAAACACAAATGAAGCCCAATAATACAAAGAAAAATACAAATAAGAGGGGAATCTCACCTTCAATCAACTCGGTTTTAGGTGTTCTTCTCAGATGCGAGCTGGCATGGCCAGAGGGTAAATGTTAGAAACCCTAGACACAAATAATGAAGAAGAAAAAGAGAAGGAAGAAAGAAGAAAAATACGAAGAAGAAGAAGAAGAAGAAAACTAATACGAAGAGGAAGAGGAAGAGGAAGAGGAAGAAGATCTCGAAGCAGAAGAAGATGAGCGGAAGAAGACGAAGACGAGAAAGCAGAGGAAGCAGAGGAAGCAGAGGAAGAAGAAGAAGAAGAAGAAGAAGAAGAAGAAGAGGAATAAGAAGAAGGAGAAGAAGGAGAAGAAGAATCGCAGAATCTTACCTGTTGCTTCACCGTCGCTGAACCTCGGGCGGACTTCACCGGGAGAATCGCAGGATGATGTGGAAATGGATTCAACTTGAATCCATCGCTTTTATACGAACCTCCGGAACCGTGACTCGATTCCGGATTAACCTCAATAGGTTAATCCGGATGAATCATGGTTTTTAGTTGGTTACCCTGATTCTACTGGCCTCCATGATTCCGAACCGATTTTTCACAAAAATGAACCAAACGGTTTAATTTAAATTGGAAACTGATTCCCTGGGATCTGGTCCGATGGATAAATCGAACCAAACGCCCCAATGCTTCATTGGGTTCACAGCCATCTGGGGCTAAGCATAACGTCATGAAGGGAAGATAATTACTTATGAAAGGTATTCTATGGAAGCTGGAAACCGGTGAAAGAATTAAGATCTGGGATTATGCTTGGAACCCTTCCCTCAAAAGTCTAAACCAAAACACTCAAGACCTCTAGATTGTGAGCTTAACAATGTCTTAGAGCTCACAGATGCTGATAATTGAATTTGCGTTTTGATCTGTTGAATACTCTGTTCCACTTTGAAGATAAGGCCCCAATCCTAAAAATTAACCTTGACTTATTTCCTAAAGAAGATTCTTTTCTTTCCAATGAAGCAACTGACTCTGTTAGGGCTCAACCATCAACATCACATCATTCAAGTTGGAACTCCATACCTTCTATCATATGGAAACGCATCTAGGGCTGCAAAAATGTACCAAAAATTAAATCCTTCTTATGGAAGTCTTGTGCTCAATGTCTGGCTACAGGTTTGGGCTTTCATAACCGTCAGCTTCCCTTTGATCCTTCATGTCTCAGATGTTGTGCTTCTCCAGAATCGATTAATCTTTTTTTACTGGGGTGTTCTCTTGCTTTCTTTTTGCATCAAGGGGAAAATCCATTATAGTTGGAGCACTTTTACTGATCTTGGAAAAAGTAATTGTAACAACACCATTAGCCTCATCTCTTTCATATGTTGATCTCGTTGGAAGTCAAGAAATGACCTTATATCTGACCATAGAAACTGGACTCCAGAGAATATCATTATATTTGCACCATCAGCTTACTAGGACTTCAATCAAGCCACTGCCATTGCTTCTCAGTCTCAGCCCCAACTCGGTTCCTTCAGCTTGTCCAACTCCTCTGTTGGACAGGGATATAATCCTCGAAGTGCTTCCTATATTCCTTGATATTTTGTATTTGGCATCCTCTCTATAGGAGTGTTCTTTCTCCTTTGTTCCAAGGGAGCAGAACAACGTTGCCCAGAAGCCCTTGTTTATTGTGTGAGAGACAATTTTGCCAATCTCCAATCCTTGGCTCTTGGAGCTATGTAACTCTGAAGCCTCCACTAATTCAGGCCTGATTCAATAAATTTTCGCCTTGCCAAAAAAAAAAACAAAAATCTCTCCCTTTTCTTTTCTACAGTCTAAGCTTTTCTTTCTCCCACAACCTCCCCACCGGTCCGAGAAACCAGTCTTGACAAGATTTTGAATTGAAATCATGTTAGGCATCGGCACTTCACACCAGGGATTCAAAATCAATGAATCAGCCAGGATCAATTCCGATTTCGACCATTCTGAATCGGAAGATTCATGTCAATATTCGTTTTTCAGATCAAATGGCCGATTCTAAGATTCTTGGATCTGATTCCAGACGATTCTAATCTGATCTGAATCCAGATTCCAGTTTACAGATTCCATTTTCCCTGCACCGTCCATAATTGTCTCAGCTGTCTCAGGGTACTGAACACTAGCTGGTTCATTGACAGTTCTGGGCGGACCATATCAGCTTTTGGAATGATCCAGACCCAAATTGCAAATCTGCCAAAGGTTGAAGATTTGTATATGGTGAAGTTGAAGTAAATCTCACCTCGGTTGTCTACAAATTCGTAATTGACGTTGAAAGTCTGTCATCTCAGAAATATAATTGAATCTTTCACAATTCCATAGACCGCTTTGCCAATACACAAGCCATGCCCTTGTACGAGAACTCTGGCATGAGCAATGTGGTTCATGCCAGACGTAATGATCATCTCTTTTATCTCCAAGATGTTAGGAAACAGTTCAAACTAGATTTTTGGTTCAATCCAAATTTGTCAGGAAAAAGAATGGAATGGAGTTTGGATCAGGTTTTCGTATGAGAACCATTCTCGTACAAGCTGATCCACATAGATGGAATCTAACACAGAATTAGTTGTTGGGTAGATTCTATCTATGAGGATCAATCCCGTACAAGAACGAGAATGGTTCTCATATGAGGACTTGATCCACTCTTCAATGGAATATCATAACAATTGATAGAAATTCCTTAAGCATATTTCTTGATTGTAGTATTCACAGACTGTGTACAAAAACAAACATGCAAAACATAAGAGATAAAACAACAAATGGGGGTCGTGAAAACTTTCAGCATTGGAATCCTTCTATATCTGTTTAGTTGCAAGGGATATTTAAGGGGAAAGGAAGTGAAATTTTTATACTTAAAAAAGAAACTTTTGTAATCATTACTCCATTTGATTGTATAAACTACGCCATATTTTTAACCATATTTAGTAATGATACATTTTACATATAATTTTTTATAGCAAAGGATTTTGAATGCAAAGTAAACTGAAATTTAATAGCCAAATATGGAATGATTTGAAGTTAATGATATAGTCACATGGGATAATAATTACAAACATTTATTTTAAGTATGAAAATTTCACTTCCATTCCCTTTAATTCCCCTTGCAATCAAATAGAGCATTCAGAAAAAGGAAAAGTATGAAAAAGTGTGTCTATTTCGGGCTCTCATGTCACATATTCACACTTGCTGTGTAAGGTATAAGCCCCTATGCCTAAAGATGTGTAACAAACATTGAATCTCCGCTACAGTATGGCTCACTCTCCTAAAGCCTCTCAAAATATGATTTCTTCAACCATACCTCCTAGCAATATCAGAGCACACCCATGCAGATGAGTTCCATGAAGCTCTAGTAACCACAACATTTGTCATTTCATAAGCAAGATTGGTAAGAACCACTAATGCCTTTGGTTCCATAGCAGAAGATGCATCCACCAAAAAAATGTGACTAATTAAAATGCCCTATAGGTAAGCCTTCATTACTAAGACGGAAGCTACTCACAAATGTTGAGAAGATCATCTTAAAATTCTGGAGCTCCTCAAGAGGTGGACAAGTAAAGCATTCCGCCTTATACTGGCATAAATGAGGGAAATCATCAGGTAAATCATAATCCAAAGATTTCTTTCTAGATTCCTACCAACAAAAAGAAATGGAAAAATACAAATACACAAATGTTCTTTACTTCAAGTTTCTTATGATTTAAAGGAATTTTTAAAGACACCAAATACAAGAAAATAATATGCACTCTCAAGTAGTCTGCCCTCAGAAAAAAAAAAGTTGTTAAACAGTTAAAAAGAAAATATCTCATTGATATGACTAACTGGACTTTTCTTTCAAGCGAGGCTCTGTCTAGAGATTGACAAGTGTCAAATTGAATTCAGTCATTGCATTAATGTGTACTCCAATAGGAGATTATATAATACAACAGGTGTAACGACTCTAGTCCAACTATTCAATAGGAAAGATATCACATAAAATATAAACTTCCATATACACTAGGATTCTTGAGAACCAAATAGGAGGTTAGTTAGAATAGGGAAACTTCTATATCGGTCAATACACCCACTCAAGGTGGAAAATCAGTAGCACGAATCTTTAGCTTGTCCCTCAAGAATTGAAACTGAAATGTGGCTAGTGGCTTTGTGAGAATGTCAGTTAGCTGGTCCTATGTGGAGATGAACTGAACATTTAGTTGACGTTGGGCCACACGATAACGAATGAAAGTCAATTTCGACATGTTTTGTATGAGCATGAAAAATTGGATATGCAGAGAGATAGGTGGCTCCGATGTTATCACACCAAAGAATGGGAGGATCCCGTAAGGAAAAGCCGAGCTCGTTGAAAAGTGATTCAAGCCAGATAAGCGCAGTCGCAGCATCGGCCAGAGCTTTGTACTCTGACTCAATGGAGGAGCATTCCATGGTCTTTTGCCTCCTGGAGTTCTATGAAATAAGTTGGGTCCAAGGAAGATGGCGTAGCCACCTAAGGACTTTTTCTCGTCACCATTACCAGTCCAATCCGCATTAGAAAAGGCTAGTAGAGAACAAACAGGGGAGCACTCAATGAGAAGACCATGAGAAGATATCTACTTAAGATAACAAAGAATGCGCTTCACCAAAGACCAGTGATCATCAGTGGGGGCATGCATGATTTGACATGTCCGATTAACAGCAAAGGCAACATCAAAGTGTGTTAATGTGACATATTGGAGAGCACCTACTATAGACCGGTACTAAGAAGGGTCATCGAGTAAGACACCCCCTTCAATAGATGGTTTTTTAGTCGTGGCCATAGGAATGGAGGATGGTTTGCAGTCGACCATGCCAAAGCGCTTGAGGAGGTCAAAGATATATCAACTCTGAGAAAGAAGCAACCACTTTGGATGGCGGCATGCCTCAATGTCAAGAAAGAAATGGATGTCCCCAAGATCCTTGATTGAAAATTCAATAGCAAGTTCGTGCAAAAGCTTGGCCACATGTGAGGGAGCACTGTTAGTGACTAATACGTCGTCAAGATAAACCAAAATATATGTGACCTGAGATCTAGCTTGATGAATGAATAGCAAGGGATTGGTCTTAGATGCATGAAACCCTAGCTGAAGGAGAAATTGCCACAAGCTATAGAACTATGCATGGGGCGCCTGCTTTAGGCCATAGAGAGAGCAGTGAAGATGGCATACATGAGAGGGGTGAGTGTAATCCTCGAAGCCAGAGGGTTGAGACATGAACACTGCCTCAGTCAAAACCCCATGGAGGAATGTGTTATAGACATTAGCTGTTGAATGGGCCACCCCTAAGAGAATGCAATAGAGAGAATTGACCGAATAGTAGTGGACTTGACAACAGGGCTCAAGGTGTCACTGTAGTCAAGTCAATGTTGTTGGTGAAATCCCTTTGCAACAAGCCTTGCCTTTTGACATTCTAGAGAGCCATCTACTTTGCGCTTGATGCGAAAGACTCACTTGCATCCTACTAGAATCATATCAGGGGTACATGGAACGAGTGACCACGTTCCATTTTGAACAAGGTCACTGAACATTCATGGCTTCCCACCATTTAGGAAACTTGGAGGCTTGTGTAAAACAAGTAGATTCATCAGTAATACCAACATTAGTGGAGAGAGCCTATGAATGGGGTGACGTGATCACAACATCATGGGGTGAAGGCGTGTGACAAGAGCAACCAATACTTCAAGGGAGGTAACGACTTGAAGGCCAGAGGGAAATGGCACAGGAGATGGGTTACAGGTGGCATAGAGATCAGTGAGTGGATTGGTGTGCCTGGGTGGGGAAGCGGTGGTTGGTGGGATGATAATGGGTGAGGCCAAAGGAATGGGAGAGATGGGCGGTGGTGGTGATGCAGTGGTTGAGGCACAAACATTGATGGAAGTGACATGGGTGGCACCTATGGAGAGGATGGAGTTGGTGGTGCTAGTAAGGGCATAGTAGTCGGGTTCATAATGGGGACAGAGACCTAAGGAATCGATGAGGAAGAAGAAGAGTGCAGTGGAGTGGACCTAAAATGGAGGGAAGTAGCAGGGGAAGGAGGACTCATCAAACCGCACGTCTAGCAAAGTACATGCGATTAGTTTTGAGATCAAGACAATGATAACCAGTGCGAGAGGGGCTATATCCAAGGAATACACACTGGGTTGAGCGATCATGATCTTATGGTAGTTATATGGTCGAAGGTACAAAAAACTGAGACACCCAAAAATAAAAAGGAAGCGAGAATTAGGAGATTTGTGATGCACGAGTTGAAAGGGGGACACTCCTTGGGACACCTTGGAGGGCATTTGATTTATAAGGTACATAGTCATCTCAAAGATAAAGTGTCAATATTGGCATGGAACTGAGGCATGAGCGAGTAGGGATAGACTAGTTTTAACTATGTGGCGATGGTGGCATTTAACCACCCTTATTGCTCATGAGTATGAGGGCATGCAATGTGATGCGAGATACGCAATTGGTTGAAGAATTGAGGAAGAGAGCGATACTCCCCTCCCTAGTCTGTCCAAGATGGCCTTAATTTTTTAAGAAAAATGCCTTTCAACTAGATCTTGAAATTTATGAAAAACGAAGAAAACTTCAGATTTACGAGAAAGAAGGTAAAACCAGATGTTCTTGGTATTATCATCGATGAAGAATACAAAATAATGATACCCAGCTAAGGAAGGCATGGGGCGGATCCCAAACATCACTGTAGACAAGATCTAAAGGAAATAAACTTCTAAAGCTAGTTTCTAAAAAGGAGTGATGGCTGGACTTTCCTAACTGATATGCAGGAGACACAGAACCCAATTTAGAAAAGTGATACGGTAGACCATTGGTACGTAGCATAAGATGGAGTGATTGCTCATTGGGGTGACCAAGACGATGATGCCAACCATAGGCTAGTCTACGACCTCATTGGGTGTTTCATTACTTGAAAATTCTGAAATATCTCCCTTACGCTTACGGTTCCAATCTAGTTCACGCTCGATAAGGGCTTGTGATTGGTGTCGTAGGCGTGGCCCTCTCTCATGAACACGAAGAAGATCTTCCAATGATGAGGAATGGCCTTCGCTGTCCTCCTCTGTGTTGATGGAATTGGGTATTGTAGATCGTAAGCATTCAAGCTCGTAAGTTATTCCACGACCTGTTGTCGAAGCTACAATGCTTCTTCTTTGGCAGCATTATCTCCCTCATAGATGTGTTCCACTTAAGCTGTGTGGCCTCCTCTATGCTTGAGAGCTATGTCAGCAACCTCTCCATTATATGGCTCTGATACCACCTAGTGTAGCCTCAGTTGACACAAGAACCACTGGAGAACGGAGTTGCGATTCGCAAACCAGAAAATAAAATAACGTGCAATCTTGTGATTCTTCAAGATCACTCAAGGAAACTCTTTGAGGTTTTAGATCAAACTTTCCTAGGTTCAGAACAAAGGAATTGTACACAATGAATAGCTGATATTAAGGATTTAATTTGATTTTCTTAAAACCAGTAATGCACTTAAATAGAACCCAAAAACTAAACTCCTTCAACTACTGACTCCTTTAACAAATAAAACTCTAATTGCAACTCGAAATGAAACTCTAACTCTTGTGCAACACGACCATAGAAAGGAAACAAAATAGAATCAAAACAGAAATAGAAACTTCATAAGCTAATTGCTTGGCTGAGCTGGACGTGTTGGACATGCTGGTTTTGATGGCTGAGCTGTTCCTTTGAGTTTCTGAATTCTCATCGAGCACCTGATTTGTTTGGGATGGTTAAATGAGCCTCGATCTGATCAGCCAGGGCTTCCATAACTGCTACTGATACCAAGCCTGCATCAACATTACTTCAGAGAAGTGAATGTTGTGACTGATAAACTGGCAAGCCATGCTGCGACTAATAGAACCTCAGTAATGCAAAATCTCTTACTTTTTCTAAGATATGGCTCTGTGGAGTAACCCTTATTCCATATTTTGTTTGGATGGAGAGGAATGCTAGATGTCATGATAATGTCGCTGAACAGTATAAGCAATGCTTCGCTATGGTTAAGGGAGGAATTTGTATGTTTTCTTCGGTTCATCTTGGGCAGTCTTTATCTATTTCAGATTTATTATGTGCTAGAAGAGTTGGCATCCCTTGTGTGGCTTGCAGGTGCAGGGAGATATTTGAAGTGTTTTGGTGTCCCCCTTTCCCGGGATGGGTGAAGTTGAACACTGATGGGTGTTCTTTGGGTAACCCAGGGAAGGCCGGGGTTGGAGCAATTTTTAGAAATGAGAGGGTAGAGTCAATTCTAAATTTTAGGGAATTCATTGATATTAAAACGAATTTTGAAGCAGAATTTTTGGCAATAATGGTTGGTCTTGAGCAGGCAAAGATGCATGGTTTTCAGAATCTTTGGATTGAATGTGACTATGCGGCTGTGATCATTCTTCTCTCTAAAGGTCTGATCCCGTGGTTTATTCAGCAAAGATGGAGGGGTGTCTTGCCTTTTATGAATTCTATTAATTGGAAGGTGTCTCATTGCTTCCAAGAAGCTAACACAGTGGCCAATTTCTTGGCTAAATTTGATGCTTGTTTAGAAGTCTCTTCTCCAGTGGCAATTTGGCCTAGGTTGATGTCTATGGAGGCTGGATGCAGCCCAGCATCCAAGATACCGTTTCCCTTAGCTGTTTTTTGTAGTCTTAAGGTTAGGGTGGCTTTCTCTGCTGATGGCAATGCCAAAGGTGGGGTGTCATTTCTTTCTCTTAGTCTATTTTTGTACGGTAGTTTTCTGATTTTTTGTACATTCCATCTTCTTCTTTTTTTATACAAATGATCTTTTAGAGGAAAAAAAAGAAAAAGAAAAATAGAACCTTAGTAGTATGGGATGGGCAACCACGCTGTACATATGATGAGATAAAATGGGATGCAGTTTGGAAACCGAGATTTCGATTTTTATAATCTCTGCTATTTTTGAAGACTAAGTCTTTTCTTTTGTCTTGGCTCCCCTTTTTGCTGATGATAATGCCGAAGGTGGATTAGGGATCTAAGATTTGTTTAGTCTACATATTTTTTTGTTGTATGGCTTCGGCCTATTTATCTTTCACTCATTTTTAACATATTCTTGTTTGTCTTAAAAACATAAATAAATAAAAGCAAAACTATCGGGATAAACTATGTTTTTTTGTGAAGTTTTATCCATCTATTTCTTATATTTCCTTCTTCATTTTATTTCCTCCATTTTTTCTGGGGGTGGCGGGGGGGGGGAATTCTTGGGCTTCATGGAATATATTAATCATATTTCACAAAACAAAACTATTTAAAGAAAAGTTTCTAGCTGAGAATCAACATTGCCACACAATAGATTTAATTGCTTTATTTTACATATTGTATTCATTCTTATAAATATATATATATATATATATTTTTTTTTTTTTCATGCAAACAGATCAATTTTTCAGGAGATATGGATAATCAAATTGCATAAAGTACGATGATCATCTAGAACTCTTGTTTTCTTATGCTCATTTACCATGTACATAGTATTGAAGCTCTCCAATTCTTGAACTCCCTATTGAGGGAGGAAGGGAGCTTCTCACCTTGGACAATAATTTCAAAAAGTTGAACTTGATGTTTCTTGAGTCCTTGGAGTTGTTATTCTTCTTGATGTACCTATGCAGTGAAGTTTGGACTGAAATCTAACAATAAATTCAGGTAGCAATGCACTGAAATACAATAGAACTGTCAAAAATGAAAAGAAAAAGATAAAATAAAATAGAAACAGATTGAAATCAAAGGAAATTAAAATAAAGTACATTGTGTGGGCTGAGCCTTGGGGTGAAAGGTAGATACCAACCCCATAAGATTCAGAACCAGAAAGCTTTTTAGGTCTGTTGAAACCTCTTGATAGGATATCTGGTATAAGTTCAGCTGAGGTTGCATGCCAAGCAAGCTTAATATTGGATACACCCTTGGCTGCTTTTGTTATCATCTTCTTCGTTATATAAACTTTTAAAAGAGCAAGTGCAAAGGGACTTAGTGCAAACACTTACAGATGGAGGTTATGGTAACATCAGGATAACTTATCATTCCAGAGAGAAAGATAGCCTCCACCTTAGAGTAACCCTCCTCACCCTCCTTCAAGATTGTCACATCTGGCCATTCTCTTCTTTCCATGCTGATGGGATAACTAGTTTTAGAGGTTTTGGTTTTTTCATCAGGTGAATTTTGTATTATCTTTGGCTCTTATTTCTGTCGCCACCTTAGAAGAGATGTTAATAAGATGTGTTTTTCTGGGAAAGAAATGTTTACCTTCATTATCAATCCATGAAATTGGCATTGGATCTCCAGTAAGCAGATCCACCTGCAACATTTGAGGGAAATCAAAGAGGTAGCATGCACCTGCAATCTGGGCTTCTACTATCAACTTCCCTTCAGAGAAACGCGACTTCATTGTTTCAAATATGATAGAAATGATAGAAGATTGTGAATCTCAGTGTGATTTTCATTATAGAGAGTAGTACATTTTTACATGAAACTATACATGAAAGTCACTGATACAGTTGGAGCTACCTTGTGCTAACATTTATTACCATGTACATATGTCAATATTGACAACTAATATTAACAAAATACATCATCTGAGAAATCAATCCAGGACCCATTATGGTAGAACATGAACTTGGAAGGAGTACCACTTTGCCTGAAACTCTGATAGTTTTGCATTAGGGTTCGTATGGAGGAAATACCATAAATTGGAACCACCTCTACTACATCATCGGAATCATCAAAATCTGAGCATGGGGTAGGAAGATTCAAATCTATTCCAACTTCATTTCTACAAGCATTTTGAGATCCTAATGGTTAGGCTTGCAAGCATCATCATATATTGGAATAACTTCTACACAATCAGAATCATCGGAATCATGGAAATCTGAGCATGGTAGAGGCAGATTCAAATCTATTTCAATTTCATTCCGAGAGAAATTTTTAGATCGTAAGCTTCTCTGGTTGGGGTTGGTCTCTTGCATAGTTGTGAAGGATAGAAGAAATGAGAAGGAATCCAATCCCTCTTGTTTTTATCTCTCTTTTGTTCTTTCTTACAAAACTATACCCTAAAAGCCCTAAAAAGTTACTACATGTATTATTAATTTTGTTCTACGAGAACGTTCTTGTGCGGACCTGTGATGAGCAGCTGGACTCCACTGTCTCTCTCCCAATTGCGTAATTTCATGGACTTAGTGAAATCCATGTGTTGATCACAGACTTGTACAAAAATGTTCTCGCACGAGGACCTTATCTGCTCTCCAGGGTCCAAGGCCAGCTATATGAAATCTTTGTCATTGGACAAATCTGATATTTATTGTATGTAAGGAAAGTTATAAGTGTGATACAACTCATACAGATACAACTAAGAAAACGTACTATTGAAGCAGTTTCCTGAATTCCATGGGTTGATTCAAGGACAGGTTGAATACACAGTTTTTACAGATTTACAAGCCTTTTTGGCAGGAAAACCTTCTGACAATATTACCTTGATTTTTTCTTATAAGATAAAGACTGGTTTAGTTTCTTCGCATTTTTATGCTTTGTTATCTTACTTCATTGGGTTGGGTTGAGTTGGGTTGGGTTGGTCCATTTTTCTCTCAAATTCAAAGATACATGTATCAGAACTATGACACAGATATTATAGGAAGTCCAATGTGAGTCTTTTTTTGGCTGCCTTGTTTTGTTGTAATTTTTTTTTTCTTTTTTTTTTTTTTGTGGGGGGGGGGTGGTGGGGGTGGTGGGGGAGGTGGGGGAGAATATCGATATTACCTATAAGGAAAAAAAAAAAAAAAAAAAAAGGGTCATCTGTAAGAACTTCGCCAACTGTTCATTATGCAGAACTTTTTCCTTTTTATCCAATGAAGAACAGAAAGATCTCTTTGGTGAAATTCTAGGGCCATGCTATCCTATATAAACGCAACCATTTGATTGGATTATCTGTGCATTAGATGGAGGAATCTTATTTGATCAACAGAAAATAAAAAATCAAGGATGTACATTATAATGGTAATCATGGTAAGTGCAAAACATAAGATCAATTCTCAGCTACAAAGGATAAAGAATACAGATTTCACCTCCCTTAGTCTGAACTTAGGATAGAAATCCAAATTGAAGATGCAGTTAATGCACCCAATCGGTTTATGTATATACATGGTATGACAGCTTTGAATAGACACCTCAGTTAAAAACCCATCTCTCTCTCGTTCTCGCTCTATCTTGCTCTCTGCTGTTTCTCTCCAACCCCAAATGGCTGCCAATGAAGGTCCCAAATTTGACTATGAAGTGTTTGAAGGTTTGGAACCACTAGACCCAAATCTCCCATGGGACTACTACCCAAACGACACTACAGCTGAAGAAGGGTCCAAAGAAGCGGTGGTGGTATCACCCATGGAGAAGGAACCACCTTCAACAGAACAACAGCTACCACCACCATCACCAGTGGTTGACAAAGAGATGTATGCATCTAAAGAAATGGTGGTGGTATCACCCACGAAAAAGGATCCATCTCCAGCAGAACAACAACTACCACCATTGTCACCTGTGATAGATGAAGAGATAGATGCATCTGAGGATGCAGTGGTGATATCACAGGTGAAGAATGAACTGTCACCTGTGGTTGATCAAGAGATAGATAGATCTGAAGAAACAGCAATGGTATCAACGACGAAGAATGAACTACCACCTGTGGTTGATCAAGCGATAGATGCATCTGAAGAAGAAGTGGTGGTGTCATCCATGAAGAATATACTATCACCAGTGGTTGATCAACAGATAGATGCATCTGAAGTGATGGAGGTATCATCCGTAGAGAAGGAACCAACTTCAGCAGAACAACAACTGCCACCACTGTCACCTGTGGTTGACAAAAAGAAAGATGCATCAGGTTCAAGGTCTAGAGGGAGGCCAAAACGTGAGCTAAAATGGCCAGATTGGTTGCCACGTGACTGGCACATACAAACGAAGAAAAGAAAATCAGGGCAGATTGATAAGGTAATTTTGCCAGATCTGACTTCTTTTTTCATTGGGTCTGTAAAGTTTCAGATTGTTCCTTTCATTCTTTCATGTTTGGAATTGATAATATTTTCATCCATATAGTATCTTCTATTCTTTATTTTTACTGGATCTGTAATGTTTGATTTCCCTCTTGATAGAAGATTTTTAGGGTTCTATGAAGATGCAGAGCTACAATTTTATTTTCTGTTGAATATAATTTCGGTTACAAAATTTAGACAGCAAGAGCAAAGGAAATCCAGGCTACTGTGTATGGATAGAGTCGGACTCTGCTGCCGTGGTATCTTTCATTCAATCTAAAACTATTTGATGGTTTGTGCTCCAAAAGTGGATATACATGCAGTCATATCTTGCATTGATTCCAAGGAAGATAACTCACTGCTTCAAGGAGGCTAACCTTGTGGCAAACTATTGGCAAAACAAGCTGCAAAGACTGGTGGTTCTAGGGATATGATGAGCTTTCCTTCTCATGTGAAAGTGAAAATTGCTAACGATGCAATGGACTGTTCAAGATTTAGATTCAATTAGTCTCAGGTTTCTTCTCTTCTTGCTAATGGCAATGCCGAAGGTGGGAAGAGATTAACTTGATTTTTTGCTGGTTATTTTCGGTTTACTGTTTTTCTTGCTGGTTTTTTCTTTTTAATAATATTGATCTTTTAGCAAAAAGGTTACAAAATTTAGACTGTCAACCATGCAAAGGTGAAAGTGTATGGACAAAGCTACAATTACAGAACCAAAGAGCATATCAGGTTCTTGTATGAGAACGTTTCCGTACAGTCCACGTGTTCATCATAGGCGCATATGAATACGTTCTCGTACGAAGACCTGATTTGAACTCACATACCCATAGGGAAAAATTGCAAAATTGCCAGCCTTTTCC
>NW_024868466.1:0-17422 GCF_013358625.1 Macadamia integrifolia
TTTCTTCTGACAACAATATATATTATCTCACAAGGCACTTGTTGCTATATTTTGTTAAAGCAAGAATGAAAAAAAAAATAAAAAAAATTTGAATCCCTCTCTCTCTCTCTCTCTATATATATATATATATATATTTATTATAAGGTGCAAATTGGAACTAGGAAACCATAAGACTAAGTTAAGAAGGAGAGTCTAAAAGTTGAACAGATAGTAGCTAGCCATGGCCATCTCTGGAGTTGGGAAGCTTGTGTGCCTTTTTATGGCATTAATGGTGGGGGCGGCACCCTATGCGGAAGCTTCATGCTCGGAGGTGGAGAGGAAACTCTATGCCTGCCTCAACTACCTATACAAGGGCTGTTCCATCTCTTCTTCTTGATGCGAGATAGTGAAGAGTCTTTACTCTTAAGCTAATACCAACACCATCAACCATCGAGCCACTTGCCAGTGCCTCAAGTCTGCCTACAATTCCTTCTCCAGTATCAATCTCAGTTACGCTTCCAAACTCCTTAGTGCTTGTGGTGTCAAAGTCAATTACAAGATCAGCACCTCCATTCACTGTTCCAAGTATGCTCTTCTTCACATCTCTCTCTTTAACATCTGGATTTAATTTTGGTTCTTTGATTTCAATATTCAATGTGAATCATCCATTAACTAAAGGGTTTTTGTTACGGTTGCAGGGTGAAGTGAAACTGAGATGTAATGAGAGTTCAGACTTTAGATAGGATTAATAAAGGACAATGAGGCTGAGTCTAGATTTTCTTCGCATAGGATCCCACCGTTTCTAAATATTATGATATGAGGTGATCGATAATGCATTAATTGCTTAGTCTCGTGATTTGAATGCCTCTTGGGTTCCCCGTGAGGCCAGTATGGAATTTTCATTTTTGGAATTATTTGGTGCCCTTGTGTATATTTTTGGTACAATGCCATTCTTTTATTTGTTATCAAGAACTCATTATCAAAGCTACTTTGATAGATTGGATCCTCTCCCCATGTGGTGATCTCTTTACATGTGATCCACTATTCATGAGATATTAGATTACAAGTCAGTGGTGCATTAATTGAGTTGACTCATGATCTGACTATCCTGTGTGAGGAGGGTAACTCCTCTCTCCTCCACGTGGGAGCTGATCTAGACGTACTTTGATAAGCTTATCAAAATAGTTTATGGTCGTCATGCCACGTGAAAGGAAGGTGTGGCACTAGTGCGATTGGATAGATAGTACATGATATAAAATGGAGTCTTAGTTTAACCTTAATTAAATATCCTCTCATGTATTACTTGCGTCCTTGTCTCTGTCCATGCAAACTTTTGGTTCTCCAACTATATTATGCGCTCTTCTATATTCATCCTCTGCTCTAGTGTTTAGTGAACTCCAAACATGTAGAAACTTTACAAGTTAGAGAGGGATATGGGTTCTATCTGTTTACAAATTTGAGCCTACCTCATTTGTCATGTAGATAGACTGGGCATGTCTAGATTAGTGAAATATCAATTTTGAATTAAGTTCATACAAATACCCCCTTATGTCTATGTATACCTACCATACTTTGATCACTCGTGACACTCTCCCATAATTCTCCACGTGGGAGCTGATCCAAACCTACTTTGATAAGCTTATCAAAATAGTTTATGGTCGGTGTGCCACATGAAAGGAAGGTGTGGCACTAGTGCAGTTGGATAGATAGTACATGATATAAAATGGAGAGCGTTAGAGCCTAGTTTACCTTAATTAAATATCCTCTCATGTATGATATGCATCCTCATCCATGTCCATGCATACTTTTGTTTCTCTAACTATATTATGTGCTCTTCCATTGTCATCCTCTACTCTAGCGTTTTGTGAACTCCGAACATGTAAAAACTTTACATGTCAGAGAGGGATATGGATTCTATTTGTTCACAAATTTGGGCCTACCTCAACTGCCATGTAGATAGGCTGGGCATGGTCTAGATTAGCAAAATGTCAATTTTGACTTAAATTCATACAAATACCTCCATATGCCCATGTATACCTACCCACTTCAACCGCTACTTACATTCTCCCATAGTTTTGAATTTTCAAAGCGCTACTTTATTGCTTTGCAATCTCTATTTAGGAAATTTTATGTATGCAAGACCTCAGGGTCTACTTGTCCGCAAAATTTTGACCCCCCATCTAGTCTTTCACTTGGAAGATTTTTGGCTACTTTCAAAACTTTCTAATTAAGGTGGTATGCTTTTTACTGCATTCTGGTTAGTTCTCGTACGAAGAAAAAGTGAATGAAAGCCAAAGCTACAAAATTTTAAATTCATATTACATAGATAACTTAAGGTACGAATGTTGTGACAGGTCTAGTGGTTGAAACAGTCTTCGAAATTCTCGGGGTAAGGCTGCGTTATTTTCTCCCCTGATCTTGCAAATGTGGGAGCCTCGTACATTGGTACACCCTTTTTATTACATGATGAGGTCGAAGTTTCTAACCAACAACTAAAGCTAACTTATGAAAAAAATTTGTACTTATATTAATCTCTTGCACCCACAACAAGGCCCGAGCTGGGTTCAAAAATCAGAATGGGATCGATCGATTTATATCATAATCAATTTGGATGAATCACACCAATTCTCGATGAAGAAGGACATGGAGGACAATGAGATTGAATAAAATTTGAAGCAAAAAGGGGATATTGAATAAAAATAAATAAATAAGGACAAGAGAGATGATGAGAACCGATTAGAGAGAGAGAGAGAGAGAGAGAGAGAGAGAGAGAGAGAGAGAGAGAGAGAGAGAGAGAGAGAGAGAGTAATTTAGTAATTTAAAAAAAAATCAAGGAAAAAGAGATAAAAATTCATTATTTTGAGGGAATGATAAACAAAGTTTAAGGTATGGATGTATTAGTAAATATAGGTTAAGTGTAGAGTGTTAATAATTGCTCCAATTGTATTTTATTAAGGGTACGTGTCTTTTGATGAAGAATTGATTTAGGGTCACTGTCAAGTTGTGCATGACAATCGGATTGTCCAAGTACAAAGTCAATGTTTCGAAAATCAAATCTCTCCACCATTCTTAAATATATAAAGCTTTTTCAAGAAAGTTAAACTAAAATTATTACACTATGTGACAGTTGAGCTCAATTTTAGACAACATATGGATTTTAACAAAAATATTCCATGGGTGAAAAGGATCATGCCAATGCAGCCAATGAGAACACAGGTAAAATAAGCATCTTCACACACAAGGAAGAGGCAAAGTGGAACGTCCCCTGGATTTTCAATATGGAGACCGGATCGATGGATGGTGTTCTGCTATAGTGTTGCTGGGCGATGGTCAGAATCCGGATGGGAGACCAAGAGGGCGCTTCAGACAAGGCCTGATCACTGATTTTCTGAGACCTGCTCCCAGGGTTGGTGTGAGGCAGGTCACAGAGGAGACTACTATTGAGACGGAGGTGCTGCCAGAATCGGGTGATGGAAGAGAGCCGGTGGGTAGGAAGTTGTTTGCGACTGTGGTGGGTAGAGTTCTGCCTGATGTAGACTCACTACCTGAACCAATCCATTCGGGCTCCTGCACCAAAATAGTGATCCTCAGGATGCATATGAAGACCGGCTCTCCAGTTTTCGTTTTGCACTGATTGGAAGAGCAAACTTCAGATTGATATCGATGAATGATATCAGACAAGAGGCTAAGAACTGGAACCTAAAGGGCCAAATCAGAATGGCGCCAATGGGTAGGGGTTTCATTTTATTTCAGTTTGAACTAGAAGAAGACATGCCTACTATGTGGCGGAGGAGCTCCCCTAAAGTTGGGGGACAGTTTATCAGATTTTAGAGATGGACTCCTGATTTTGACGTCCACGTGAAGCAAGTTATGATGAAGCTTGTACCTCTGGAATACTGGCATGAGAAAATCCTTCTTTCAATAGAAAAGACGGTCAGTAGGCCTGTGGCTTTAGACAAAAGAACCTAGAGCGCGACGATGGGGAATTTTGCCCGAGTTCAAGAGGAGGTGGTGATTAATGGGAAGCGATTAGATGAAATACAGGTGTAGAGACTAAAACCAGGAACCCATGAGGTTTTCTGGTTTAAACAAGCCATTGTCTATGAAGATGGGATGGCGTGCTGTGGATTTTGCAAGAAGGTTGGGCACTATGTCCAAAACTGCAGGGAGAAGAAGGCGCTGGAGGCAGCCAGGGTCGAGTAGGTTTTGAGAGGAGACATTCCTGAGGCGGTGATCCAGGATGATCTTGCTAGAGTTGGAAGGACTGAGGTAGTTTCTGGCATGGAGGAGAGAGGGCTGGGGACTGAGAGAAGAGCTTCCCCAATTGGAAGGAGTCCAGTTTTCGTGGGGAACGGATCCCCTTCCAATTCAAGAAACAATCTCTTGGACGGGAATATTTGGCGTCTAATAACGGGAGGCCACATGGAAATTTTGAAATCGTCCTCCCCTTCAATTAAGGGTTGAATATGGAAGGAGATTCGGCTAGTATTCTTGTGCTAGAGGGGCAAACTAAACCTAGCATGGGGTCGGCTAATGGATCCGAATACGGGTCAAATACATATAAGGAGGATGGAGCGATGGATGCTGTTCAGCGATCAGTAGGAAGTTCCTATTTTGGGTGGCCTATCAATGTAGAAGGGGTGACCCAACGAATCAGCGCGAGATCTCTCAATTAGTTAGCATTATCCTTGCCACTCAAATTAGTGGTGGAACTATGTTCATTCACCACAGAGATAATAGAAGAGATGTGAATGACACAAGATATGAAGGGGTTGGTCTCAGCCAAGTGATGCGAAAGAAGAAGAAGAAGGGAATTAGTAATGACATTGCGGCGCAGGTAAAGAGAAAGTCTGGCCACACCGCCCTTTCAAGAAAGTAATCTATGAATGTTCTATTATGGAACATTAGAGGCACGAAGAAGGCTGTAGCTAAATTAGCCTTGGGACATATTCTAAAGGATAAGCATCCTGAAATAGTTTGCATTACGAAGCCAATGGTTGAGGTCAGTGCTTTCCCCAAGCTATTCTTTAATAGATTGAGTTTTGATGTAGATTTTATCTATAATAATAGACCAGATAGAGTGCCAAACTTGTGGCTGATGTAAAGAAGAAGTATTAGAAGACCAGGTATTGTGTCTGTGTCCAACCAGTATATCACCATCTCTCTAGAATGGCAGAAAAAAAATATTGTAGTCTCTGTAGTTCACGCGAACTGCTTTCGAGCTAGAAGAAGAGATCTCTGGGCTTCTTTGGCTGCCTTGACGCCCACGCCTAGCATGCCTTGGCTTGTAGTTAGGGACTTCAACGCCACCCTAGTGTCTAATGAAAAGAGAGGTCCTGGAGCTTTTAACATGGGGTCTGCAGCGAAATTCGGTGCTATGGTGGACACTTGCGAGCTGATGTCCTTGCCTTCTCAGGGAAGCAAGTTCACTTGGACCAATAATAGGAGGAGAGGTAATGTCTCGGCTAGGTTGGATAGAAGCTTTTGTAAAAATTCTTGGGTTGAATTCTTTCATGAGGGAGTGTAGTAGGTGCTTCAAAAAATTGGCTCAGATCACACGCCAATTTTTATTTCTTCGGTTCTAGGGTTGAAACCGAAAAATTTCCCCTTCAAATTCCATAGACACTAGGTGGAGCACAAGGATTTTTTGAAGGTGGTAACGGACTCATGGAGCAGTTGGACACCTGGCACCAACTTATATAGGGTTGTAGAGAAGCTTAAAAGACTCAAGGTTGCTTTGAAGCTTTGGAAAAAAAATGATTTTCAAAACTTCAATGTGGAGCTCGAGCAGGCAAAAAGGGAGATGGAGGCGGTTCAGAAAAAAATTGAAGAAGAGGGCCTAGATGATTCCTTATTTGCTCAAGAGGCGGACGCAAAAACAAGATATTTAAAAGCTATGGAGAGTTATGAAAAAATGTGGGCTGAAAAGTCGAGGATTCGATGGAAGAAGCTAGGTGATAGGTGTACAAAATTCTTTCATCTATCAGTGAAGATGCGAAGAATTAAAAACACTATTAGAAGTTTAAAGAAAGATGATGGTGTGCTCATCTTTGAGCGTACCGACCTGGAGCAATATATGGTGGAATTCTTTGATAGTTTTTACAAAGAATCACCTGTGACCATGCACCCCCCGATCCTTGACTGCATCCCCTGCGAGCTAGTGCTGAGAGATAGAATTATATTGGACAGACTGCCTTCAGATTCGAAGATCAAATAGGCGGTCTGGGCCCTTGACCCTGCTAGCTCCCTGGGTCTAGATGGTTTCCCTTGTGAGTTCTTCAAGCATTGTTGGGATATTATAGCATATGATGTTTGTAACACTATTCACAGCTTTTTTAGTACTGGGATCATGCCTCAGGGGATTAACAATAATTTCCTTTTGCTTATTCCAAAGGTCCAAGGGGCCGCCTCTTTGGATAAGTTTCGACCCTTGTGTATGGGTAATTTTCTTTGTAAAATAATTTTAAAAATTCTCGCTATCAGAATGGCCAGTTTCCTTCTGAGACTAATTTCGAACGAGCAAGGGGCCTTCTAAAAGGGGAAAATTATCCATAAAAATATCTACTTGGCTTCGGAGCTAGCAAATATGATGTCTGCTACGACAAGAGGAGGAGGACTGGGTGTAAAAATCGACCTCAAGAAGGCTTTTGACACAATTGATTGGCGTTTTTCATTCTCAGTCATGAGAAATTTTGGCTTCTCTGATATTTGTATTGGGTGGGTTCACCAAATGCTGGGTTCTGCAAAAATTTCCATCCTTCTGAACGGAGGTCCTGTGGGGTTCTTTAATGTTGCAAGAGGGCTAAAGCAAGGTGACCCCTTATCTCCGATGTTATTTATCTTGGCTGAAGATGTCCTGTGTAGAGGGCTGAACCTGCTTATCAGAGAGAAGAAGATCAAAGCTCTGAATGGTCCTCGTGGGACGCCTACCCCTGGGCATATGTTGTTCACTGATGACATTTTCATCTTCACCAATGCGTCAATAAGGTACATTAGGCACCTCAAAACTTTCTTAACTATGTATGAAGAATGCTCAGGCTAGTGCATCAACTTGGAGAATAGCAAGATGTTTTAAGGGAACATCTCTGCATCTAGGAGAAAAGTAATAGGAGAGGCGCTAGGAATTCCAATTTTTCATTTGCCCACAAAGTATTTGGGAGTGGAAATTTTCAAAAGCAGAGTTAAGAAAGAATCCCTCCTTCCTGTGATGTATAAAGTCAAAGCGAGGCTTGCAGGTTGGAAAGGAAGACTGCTTTCAATGGCAGGTAGAGTTGAGCTAGCCAGAGCAGTGGTGGTGGGTATGCCCATACACATATTCTCCATGTACTAGTGGCCGTCAGAGCTGATCAATACCATGCAGAAGTGGATTCACAACTTCATCTGGACAGGGGATGTTGACACGTCTAGAGCTATCATAGTAAGCTGGGACCAATACTACAAACCAAAATCTGAGGGTGGACTAGGTCTACGAAGATTGAGAGAGATCAATGAAGCTCTTCTATCCAAGGCAGTTTAGAAGACGAAGCATGATGATGATCTGGCTTACAAATTTCTGAGAGCTCGCTTCATTAAAGCAGATGGGTCTCTGCGAAAAGGTCACATGATCTCTTCTATTTGGCCGGACTTCAAAAAAATGTGGGAGTCTGTGTCCTTAAATGAAAGATGGATCATCGGGAATGGAAGGAAAATAAACTTTTTGAATGATAGATGGCTAGGTTTTGAGACTATTTTTGAGCTAATGGTGACGGAGCAATCCCCAGATGAAGCATTAAATGGCAAGGTGGATAGAGTCATTGAGAATTTCGACTAACATTTCCCAAATGTCCAATCAATCAAAATGTCTGAAATTATTAATAATGCTTTGAGTGCGATGATCGGTGTGTTTGGAGCCCCAACTCTGATGGTATTTTTTCTACAAAATCAGCTTGGAATAAAATTAGGCAGAAAAAAGACTTTGTTACTTGGGAGGTGCTAATTTGGTGTAAGAATTTGCAACCAAGACTCAATCTTTGGGTGGAGAATTATGCATCGAAAACTCCCTACTGATGGGGTGATAATGAAGAGAGGTGTTCCTATGGCCTCTAGATGTGATCTGTGCAGAAGCTCGAGTGAGGATTTAGACCATATTTTGGTCCATTGCCAGTTCGCTGAGAGTGTTTGGAAGAATGTTTGTGATTGGTTTGATATTCCCTGTAGGAAGCTTGTATCTCTTCAAGATCTTGCTTCATGGTGGAAAAGGAAAAGTAAGATATCTAATATGAAAGAGGTCTGGTCAATCGCTTTTGCCATTGGTGCTAAAAATATCTGTAAAGAAAGGAATGGGCGCTGATTTGAAGATAGGCAGAGGCACCAAAGGAATGTGCTTGACATGATTAAGAAAGACATTAGAGAGACCATCCCTGATGTAAAAACATCAATAAAATCGGTGAATGAAATTCTCTGTTGCAGAAGGCTGGGTCTGAACATCATTAGTGTGGGCATTAAACCCCCTTGGAAGTATTTTAGTGTAAACTACCTACGGGGTGGGTTAAGCTAAATTTTGACGGAAGCTCTCTCGGGGACCTTGGTAATGCAAGGGCAGGTGCAATCATGAGAGATTATAATGGTAGATGTCTCCGGTCATGCAATGTGTATCTGGGGGTCAAAGAAATTTATGAAGCGGAATTTGAAGGTTAAATGCAGGGTCTCATGAAAGCTAAAGAGTTGGCCATTCCATCCCTCTGGATAGAATCTGACTCTACTGTGCTGGTTATGGTCATTCATCAGGAAAAAATCCCATGGTTTTCTATGCAGAGATGGAATCATCTAAAGCCTTACTTGGATGGAAAATCACTCACAATTACAGAGAAGGGAACTCGGTGGCAGATTTTCTGGCCAAGAAAGCTGCAAAGTCAAGATGCCCGTCCGTCAATGATGTCTTCTCGTCCCATGTCTCTGATATGATGGCGAGAAATGAATCTTCAAGACCCTCGTATAGATTTATGTAGTGGGCGGTCCTTGGTCCTGCTGATGGCAATGCCGAAGGTGGGGCCTTGTGGCCTGCTTTGTGGTTTGTTTATTGTTATCCTGGCTTTTCTTTTTTAATAATATTATCCTTTTAGCAAAAAAAAAAAAAAAAAAAAAAAAAAAGAGAGGCAAATCGGTCTTTTTGCACTCACCTGTGTTTGAGTGTTTCTTACACTGCATCAGATCGGAAGAGTTCTTTTCCAATATTTCATACTTGGTGGAAAATATGAAATATGATATCGCAACCCAGGCCTAACCTTTTTGGGCTCAATCCAACCAAGTCCGACCCTAATTGACCTTGCCAGCCCCCATTCCTTTTACCAATTCAGGGCTAGGCAAAGTCAAACTAGCCACGTTTTATAATTATATTGTATGATTTTGCCTCTATGCTTTTCTTAGAGGCTAGCCTTAAGAATGCTTCATAATTTTTTTTTTTTGGGGATAATATCTGAGATTCTAAGAAAACACGTAGAACTTTAAGGAATTGCACTCATAAGGGCAGAATATATATAAAATAAAAGAGCCTAGCTCATATTATTCCATACAACCATAGGGGCTGTTATATATATATATATATATATATATATATACTACTACTACTGCTGCTACTGATGATCACAATAACATTCAAACTGACATTCCACTTCCACAGATAGGGCTTCTCAACATAGTTATTTATCTTCTTTCTTCAATCCATCATCACACATCAACCTCAGCTCCCCTCACCCTGCAAACATAATAAAAAAACCCATTTGTCAGCTTTAAAGTAGTAGTAATCCATTACCAAATTCTCTAATTTAAGAGTTCTACGATTACCACTTTCCACCCAGTTAAGCATCAATAATTCAAAGGTTAGAGAGAGAGAGAGAGAGAGAGAGAGAGAGAGAGTATACTTGGAGCAGTAGATGGAGGGGCTGATCCTATAGGGAAGGTTGACACCACATTTGCGAGGAAGACCACCAGCAATGGCGGCGTTGATGCCGAAAACGGATTTATAGGCGTTTTTGAGGCACCCACCACAAGCGGCCCGACGTTCAGGAGTGGTTTTAGCGGCGGCGTTGAGGGATCTCATTATTGGCGGAAACCGAATCGCGGAGTGAAAGGGAACGGATTGGGATTTGTTGCATTCCAAACTACTGTACAAAAATTAATCACATGAGAATAAAATGGTTTACCTAAGACTGCAATTAAAGTTCCTCCTCCAGATAATAGTTCTTCCACACTTGAGCAACCATAGGGATCGATCTCAACACTTTGAAACTATGATCCATGTTCAATTGGAGAAGAACAATCCACCATTAAAATTTTCTCCTTCACACAAACTCACTCACAATGGAGAGAAGAAAGGGAGTGAGGAAACAAGGGAGAGATGTGAGGAAGTTCTAAAAAAACTAAATCTCTTTCTCCCTTGTCCCTTATATAACAAAACTTGTTTTAGGGTTTCTCTTTTAGTCAAATCTTTATTTCCTAAACAAAGAAAGCCAAATCTTGGTGGTAGAGAATAATTTCCAAATTGAACAGCTACTTTACTTCTAAAGTGGGAAGAAGTAGAATCTAAAAGGGATTGCTATCTTTCTTTTTATTGGTGACAAATATAATCAAATTATATTTTATCAACTACAAGAAATAAAAAGATAATTAGTCATTTAATATTCTCAAATCTTGTCATACAATATTAACTCTTTAATTTGCACATAAGACCTTCCACTTTTTTAATATCCCATAATGAGCTATAAGGCATGTAATTTAATATTGCCTAACCCCAACTCATTATACATATTTGTTTCAGAGATTCTGTGAACATGATCGGTTGTCGAAAAAAATATTTCAAATAAATTTAATAATTAAAATATTATTTTTACATTAAAAATTAAGTTTGTAAACAATTTACAAAAACGACACTGGTACTAGATTTTTCTCTAATCAAGTACAGACATTCTCTCTCCTAGATATTCTCCAATTAAGGGTAATGGATCCCATGTTGACGATCTCTTTCATTAACAATGTGGGACCACATGTCCAACATACTGATCAATGGTCCGTTGGATATCAACCATTGATTTACCAAAACACGTGATACAACACTGCAACAAATAGGATCTCTCAGGTCAAAGGTCAAGTGACGAGTATGAATCTCGTCTTCATACAACTGACAGTAATACATACGAGATTCTTACCAGATTCTTTTCTATGCACACACAGTATGTGTACTTACATTTATGTGCCGGAATCACATCTCTGGTGACATACAATGTAATGACCATGTGAACAGGATGTCCGGTCCTATCCCTAGCCGAGAACAATTTTGGCTGAAAACCCAATAAATTAATGACATGCATAAATAAAAAACACATTATTCCACATGTTTCAAAAATCGGGTTTGATGGACATACATATCCAACAATCTCCCACTTGTACATCAAAACAAATCTCTCATATGCTTTACACCCATAGATTCCACATGTTTCAAAAACACATTAGGTGCCAAGCCTTTAGTCATGGGATCTGACAAATTATCTACTGAGTCAACCTTCATGACAACTACATCACCTTGACCAATGATCTCCCTTATCAGGCGATATTTTCGCTGCACATGCTTGTTCCTCTTATGAGCCCTAGGTTCGTTTGCTTGAGCTATTGCCCCCTTGTTGTCACAATACAATGGAATGGGATCCTTAACAAGCTCAGGGACAACTTCGAGATCACCCAAAAATTTTTTCAACCAAACTACTTCTTTGGCTGCTTCACTAGTTGCTATGTATTTAGCCTCAGTGGTAGAATCAGCTGTAGACTTTTGTTTTGCACTCCTCCAAATAACACCACCACCAATCATGAAAATCATCCCTGACATGGATTTTCTATCATCTTTGTCAGTCTAAAAATCGAAATCTATGTACCTCATAACTGATAACTGATCTAACCCATAAACCAAGAAGTGATCCTTAGTATTTCTTAAATACTTGAAGATATTCTTGACAGCAGTCTAATGCTCACGTCCAGGGTTGGACTGATACCGGCTCACAATCCCAACAGAATAGCAAATGTCTGGCCTAGTACACAACATAACGTATATGAGACTTCCCACTGCCGAAGCATAGAGAATTCTCTTCATTTCCTCAATGTCCTTTTGAGATTGAGGGCATTGGGATTTGGAGAGGCTTACTCTATGTCGAAAAGGAACATTTCCTCTCTTGGAGTTTTCCATATTAAATTTGACCAAGACTTTGTCTATATATGTGGATTGTGACAAGCCTGACATCCTTCTCTTGCGATCCCTCACAAGCTTAATCCCAAGGATGTAATTAGCTTTGCCTAAGTCTTTCATAGAGAATATAGTGGACAACCACTTCTTCACCATTGAAAGCATACCCACATCATTCCCTATAAGTAGTATGTTATCTACATACAATAATAGGAAACAAACTGCACTCCCACTGAATTTCTTGTAAATACAGGATTCATTCATGTTATGTTCAAAGCCATTGATCAAAATGGAAGGTCCAACTTCTAGAAGCCTGTTTGAGACCATAAATGGATCTCTGCAATTTGTATACTTTATTCTCATTAGCATTTGATGCGAACTCCTCTGGTTGATGCATGTAGATTTCTTCATCAAAAAATCCATTAAGAAATGTATTTTGCACATCCATCTGCCAGATTTCATAATCAAAGTGTGCTACGATTGCTAACAAAATCTTAATTGATTTCATCATCACTACTGGAGAAAAGGTTTCTTCATAATCTATACCCTCTTGCTGGGTATAACCTTTAGCTACTAGTCTTGCTTTGAATCTTTCAGCACTCCCATCCGCACCTCTCTTCCTCTTAAAGATCCGCTTACATCCAATGTGCTTGACGCCTTGTGGTAGATCTACAAGAGTCCAAACTTAGTTTGAATGCATTGAATCGATTTTAGAGCGCATAGCTTCCAGCCACTTATTCGCATCAACATCTTTGAGTGCCTCTGAATAAGTGTAGGGATCACCATCTGTTTCAGTGGAGACCATATGAAATTCTTTCGCAGTCTTATCTTCTTCAGTAAGAAGAGTGAGATGTTCGGGTAGTCTGATAGACCTCCCACTACATCGAGGCTCTTGAGTGCTAGTAGGTATAGGGTTTATGTTAACTTGTTCGACTGTAGGTGCACATGGCACAGGCATAGAAGACTCTTCTTTTATAACCACAAGTTCAGTTCTTTTGGAGCTAAGGTCTTCCTCAATAAAAGTAACATGTTTACTTATGACGACCTTTTGGTCAGTGGGCTCCTAGAAGTAGTAACCAATCATGCCCTTAGGGTCTCCCAAGAAATAACATTTAGAAGTATGAGGTTCCAACTTATCTGTTTGTTGCTTGCATACATGCGCAGGACAACGCCAAACCTTAAAATGATTTAGTCTAGGCTTGTGCCCATACCACAACTCAAATGGGGTTTTGGGTACAGATTTAGATGGAACCCTATTCAGAATATAAATCGCAGTTTCCAGAGCAAAACCCCAGAAGGATAAAGGCAACTCACTGAAAGTGAGTATAGTCCTGACATGTCTAACAAGGTCCTGTTGTGTCTCTCAGATACACCATTTCATTGTGGCGTACCGGGATTTGTCAATTGTGAGACAATCCCTTCAGAAGTGAGATATCCTTTGAACTCATCTGACAAGTATTCGAAGGGACTTAATGCGTTTGTCTAATTATCTTTCGACTTCTGCTTGAAACTCTTTGAACTTTTCAAAGGTTTTAGACTTTTTACGTATTAAGTAAATATAGTCATATCTAGAGTAATCGTTAATAAATGTAACAAAGTATTTAAAACCATATCTCGCCTAAATGTTCATAGGTCCACACATATCTGTGTGTATAAGTTCTAGCAAACCATTGGCTCTCTTGTCTTTATTGCTAAATGGCTTCTTGGTAATCTTACCTTGTAGGCATGATTTACAAGTTGGATAAGATTCGACCTTTGGACTTTCTAGTGGTCCATCCTTAACTAACCTGTTAACCCTTTCCAAGTTAACATGACCTAACCTGAGATGCCATAGGTATGTAGAAATCACTAGAGTTCTTTTACGTTTCAAATCAATATTTGAAACCTCATTCATTTTTTCAAGGGAATCTAGAAAATACAAACCGTTTTGCATATATCCAGAAATAATAAATTTATTATTCAAACGAATGGTGAGAATAGTATTAAAGGAAAAAGCATAACCGTCTTTAACTAACTTAGAGACAGAGAATGTTCCTTTTAAAAGAAGGAACATGATAACAATCCTTTAATAATATAGTACTAGAATCAAATTCTAAATTGAAGTCTCCAACAGCCATTGCCATAGCTTTAGCTCCAGTGCCCATCCTTAGACGCACTTCATTCCTGTCAACTCTACTTGTCGTCTTGAACCCCTGCAACATATTGCAGATGTGGATGGTGGATCCAGTATCCACCAACCATGAGTTGGATTCTTCAATAGACAAGCTTGACTCCTAAACGACAAGAGTAGTAAAATTACCTTCTTTAGGAGTTTCATCTAACTTCTTCAAAGTAACCAGGTATACACGATAGTTTCTTTTCCAGTGGCCCTCTTTCTTACAAAAGAAGCATGTACCCTTAGGTTCTTCTTTCTTCTTCTGTATCTTTCCACCCTTGCCCTTAAGAATCTTACTTTTGTTGGCCTTCTTCTTCTTCCATTTGTTTTTAGAATTTGAAGACTTGACTTCTGTAGCATTGACCTCATCCTTTTCCTTCTTTTGAGCTTTCTCTGCATCTTGTAACATATTACCTAGCTCAATCAATTCAACATCCAATTTGCTTATGTTGAAATTGCAGATAAACGAGCTATAGGTTGAGGGGAGAGAGTTCAGAATCACATTCCTCTTATATTTAAGAGTGAAGAAAGTATCTAAGGATTCCAGTTTCTTGAATAGATTTTGAATCTTCATCACATGATCGATTATTGGAGTCCCTACCATCATCTTGGTATTATGGATAAGACAAACGAGCTCATGATGCTCATGCACGTTAGTCTGATTGAAAAGCTCCTTGAGCTTATCCATCATACCCTTAGCAGAGATTATGCCTTTCACAGAGTCAGTGATCGATTTGTCAATCGATCCAAGAATGTACAGCATGGCCTTACAATCCCTCGAGTGGAGTACTCATAGGCCTCTTGCTGATCATAGTCATCACCAGTGGGTTTTTCGGGAGCCTCATCCTCAAGAACTGCAGATAGACGTTCTACCATTAGGAGTAACATGATACTCCAATGCTCGTCAACATAATTAGGTCCTTTCAGTTTGTAGTCATTGATTAGGGTCAATAGGGTAGAGTTGATTGAGGTTGTCATTGCACAAAGATCTACAAAAGTACAAGATATAATCAAATGCATGAACATTAAATAAAACCATTGGATTCCAGTGGGCGAAATATAGATAATGATTTTCTCACAATCAAGATTCCCTCATATCCTGAAAGTGAATTGGAACAAACCAATCATTGCACATGCAACTTACCCTATCAGGAATAATTACAAATACTGTGATGGGGTGGACTAAGCTATCCGCCTCCAAGGCTTTCAATATTATTGACCACCTGAGTGTCATGTCCATATCCTATTGGTTAACACACACTCAAGTCATGTGCATTCCTATCAAATCGGAATGAATCACAGTATCATGAGAGATGACCCACTATTATAGTACCCCCTCACTATTTATGTCCATACCCTATCAATTAGGAAGTGGTGTAGACTGTTGGTAATAAAAGCCCGACAACGTCCTATCGGCTTTATTGCGGAGTCATATTACCAACCTCTACATCCACCATTGATAGGAGGCCATGGATATGATCTACTGATTAAGATGCATCCATATCACACATACTTTTAACATTGAGGGTAATATTATGACACATATATTAACATCTCATGCATAAATATACATCATATGTATAAAAGATGGCAACAATATAAGATAATTAAATGTGGTTACGAAATGGCAAAAGCAGTGGGAGTAACAAGCCTCAATTACTCCCACTTAATTAATTATTTGATTAATGTGTAATATGATATCATGCATCTAATGCATTAAGTGATGCAACCATCATATATTATCTTTATCTACATCATCTCCACGTGAACCTCCATCTCTTTTTTTCATCATCGTTGTATGAGGATCGTCACTACTTTCTTCAATTTTACAACAAATTGAAAAACAACCTAAATCTATACATCCCTTTATTTAAAGAAACCCCCTTGAAGAAACCAACCCACCATTCGGGCTACTTAAGGGGTGGAGTACATAGATTTATAAAAAAGAATAAAGAGAGAGAGAGAGAGAGAGAGAGAGAGAGAGAGAGAGAGAGAGAGAGAGAGAGAGAGAGAACGTCACACATCACATCCATTACATCTCATGTGATAATAAATAATTTTGTCATCCATATGATTTAAATTCCAATCCCATAACCACAATACATATAATAATATGATTCTTCAATAATAGATATGGAATTAACAATTAATTAATTTATTAGAGATTCACATCTCATGTAAAAAAAAAAGGGTAAAACATTAATATTAGTTATTAGGAGTTTGATTTGGTTCAATCATTGAGCCAAATCAATTTGGTACATCCTTTGGTTTGGATGGACAAGGTTGGTTCAAAAGAATCGACCAAAAGGGACTAAATTAAATCATATTTAATTTGATTTACTATGATCATATCATAAAGCGCCACTAATCTATGTTGGATTTATGGGCTAAATTAATTATTCGGGTTGATTAAATGGGTGAGAGTCAAATTGCATGAACCGGTTCGGTCCACTCTCAAGCTTAGGGATATGCTGGCTCAACCCATTGTGGTTTAGGGTTTTGAGTGCAGGACAGTATTATAAATACTAGGTTTTGGGTCCCTACAACCATTATTCACTCTTCCCCACTTTACCACTAAAGTGAGAGAACCAAGGAGGTTTAAGGGGCTGTAGAAGATCCATAGCCAAGCCAAGAGAGTGAAAGTGGGAGTGACCAACATCAATCATCTTCAGCATACTAGGTGAAAGGTACAAATCGATCCTCCATAATTTTATTAGATTTGTGTTATTGTGTTTTCCTGTGTGGTTTCCTCAATAGGGTTTCAAACTCAAACCCATAGGGAGTTCTAACAAGTGGTATCAGAGGATACCACATGGGACAATAATCGATTGAATTTTTCTTATACATGAGGATTTTGATTGTTACTTAAAACCTGATTTGATTAAAAATCATAAAAAATCGTAATTTTACCATCACTTAAAGATCCTGTATGGGAAAACTTTCTTCACGAAAGTTGTAGATCACGAGAAGACGGTCGCGGTGGTATGCCGAAAGTCACCGAAAACCTCCGGACGCGCCGGCACGCGTTGCCAGAAACCGGCTGCCTGAGGAGAGAGAAATTTTTTTTTGTTAAAAAAAAA